>NC_057796.1:307310949-307610949 GCF_018294505.1 Triticum aestivum | reverse complement strand
TTGTAAAAAGGTTCGTTTTGAACCTTCAATGGACGGCCATGCAGTTCTGTATCATTCAGCTGGAGAGCATTTTGGACTGCCTCAGCTTCATGAAACTCCACGTACGCATATCCTTTGGGGTTGCCATAAAAGTCTGTCAGAATTGTAACCCTGTTGACAGTTCCACAATCCTGAAAATGCTCCTGAACTTCCTCTGGCAAACACCCATAGTCAACCTGAGGCAAGGTGGTAATAGTATACTTAAACAGCTGCACTGGAGTAGCTAAGAACTATTCAATGCTATTTTTAATTTATTTTTTCAAGAGAAGTACTCCCTCCGTTCGCAAATATAAGCCATTTTGGATATTTCAATATGGACTATATACGGACTGAAATGAGTGAACAAACACACTAAAATGTGTCTATATATATCCAATTCAGAAAGAAGTTAGAACATCTTATATTTGTGAACGGAGGGAGTACTAAAACAGCAGATGAGGATGCCATAAACCCCAGGAAGAAATGGGATGGTAAAATCAAGAAAGAAAGTATCATCTCAGTAGCAGTCATAATTTATTAAAAGTGCTCGCCGAAATCCAGATTCTTGGCTTAACAAATGGCAATGCAAAACTTTCTGGCTCTGTGTGCTACTGCATATTGGAAAGTTCTTCATGGACATGCTAGAAGTACACTTTAGGATAAGAAACAAAACTAGAAGAAAACCTCACATTTCCAACATAGATGGAGCAAGCATCCACCTCTGCCTTTTCGAGTGCGGTTGCCGCTGCAGCTGGATCTTCTGAAAAAATAGACCAAGGAAGGAAAAAAGTGTAAACAGATTGTAGAGTTTAATGGCTAACTGAAGGCAGAGAGTCCATTAAAAATAATGAAACAACGGCATGGTATGGCACTCATGATTAGAAAGAATCAAACGCAAAAGAAAGAAGATGCCGTTGCTTAGGATCTTTAATCAGCATCTATGTTTCTATTTATAACCAACTTACTAAGTAAGTATGTAAAGGGTGAGGCTTGAAGCAAACACTTAATCGTGTACATAATATCATCTTTAAATGCACCATATGTGTGCATTTTAAACCAGGTCATCTCACATTTCTCTTTGCTGTCAGAAAAATATCAGAAGCAGCAGTAAGCATGTACCAGTAGAAGAAGAAAAAAAGGTTACAACCATAAACTTCAGTGGCATTATCGGTGTATATAAACCATGCTTTCCATAGAACATTTTCATCAACTTCAAACCATCATCATGGTAACCTATTCTTACAGCTTTGGTTATGATATTTTCAAATGCACCATATGTGTGCATTATTATCTCGAATCAGGTACGTAAGCAGACCCCTTTCCTAATTTACATCGTTCATGGTTGATTTGGGGCATTATTTAGTGCCATTTGTCTAAAAAATTACTCCGTTCAGAACTGAATTCCATCTGGACACATCGGTAACATTTCGGGAAATGTGGAATGCAGGATGAGCTCAATGACTTGATGATGCTCTACAAAAGTGCAATTGTTGACGCTCGAAAATAACATTCTAACCGTCTCCGGATAGTAAATGTGACGAGTTGCGAGAAGAAGATGATTTACACTTTACAACAATTGTAGTAAATAATGCTTAGCAACACTAATCCACCACGTAACCAGGTGAGTCTAAGTAATGCACCATTATTACACCCCTACTCCAAAAGACAGCCATGTACGTAGCCCGCCCACGAGGCGCTACGGTCCTGCTTTACGCGTCTAGGGGGCTGCCTAGCCCATGATTAGGCGCCGACATCACCCCCGCTGCCTGGCTATCACCTTAAACGCTGTAATAATCCTTACCAAAGCAGTTCAAATGCATATTGCTGGTACAACACAAATCAACAGAGCAATGAAATGAACAAACACACAATGCTCAAAAGATGCACTCACCCAGCACCTACAAGTACTCAAAGGCAGCAACTATTCCGACAACCAACCACACAGAAGCACTGGAAAAAATAGCGCGCTATAGCGCCGCTAATAGCACGCTATAGCATATAGAGAATTGTCTCGCTAAATAAATCAATGTACAATGCCTCGCTAATAGCACGCTATAGCACGCTAATAGCATATTTTCAGGGGCCACGCTATTTTCTGTAGCGCGCTATTTTTTTCATTGCACAGAAGTCGTCAGAAACGAAGAAACTAGGAGCCTGTCGACTGGAAAGTGAAAATCAAACCGATCACCTAGTGTCAGCGATTCCACATCGAGAGTAGCACAAATCTAATCACATGAATGACGCCCAAGTAACAAGGCGCTCGGGATCTCACGTGCATCCAACCAATTTCACTCCGGGCAACCACCAAAGACGAAACAAAGCGCTAATTACACGAGCAGAAACGGAGAGGGTGGTGGCGACTAGACAGACTACCATGCGAAGCGGCGGCGGCGACGGCTAGCATCTCGCGCTCGGTCTCCTCCAACTCCCGCAGCCTCCTCCGCATGTCATCGATCTGCTGCACATCACCACACCGTACCCTATCCTCGTTAGCACCCGACGCCACAAACACCGCAGGCGTGTCTCAAACCCTCGAAACGCGAGGCAAAGAGGCTACGCTGCAAGCTGTAACACACGCACGCAAAACGCGAACCTGGTCCACGGAGGAGCGGTTGCGGTTGAATCCGTCGCCGCTGCCGCCGTTCCCGCCCTCGCCATTGCCTCCGGCGGCAGGGAGGACCTCGCCGTTCTCGATCGGGAGTGCGCGATTGCCCGAGGCCATCTCGCCGCCGCCGCAAGTGCTGGTTCGCTTGGTGCTCTCCCTCTTCAGTTACTTTTGTCTTGGTGATGACTAGCTCCTGTTGCCTCTTTTGGCGTGGCTTGGTTGGTTGGAGAGTACTTGTACACTTCAGACGGGAGAGCGAGTGGAAGATCCCACGGTTCTGCGTCTACAGGTGCCAGATCGGACGGTCGGTTCGACCCACCCTAGAAAATGGAAGTGGGTTCTCGTTCCAAAATAAAACCCTAGAGGAAGCACTGAAAAAAAAAACATAGAGGGGCTGTTCAAGAGAAATCCCTAGAGAAAATATAAGGAAACTATATTCTTTTTACAGCTAACTCCATTTTTTTTGAAATGCTAACATCACAAGTTTCACAACACAAGAGATAGTTGTCATGGGGTAGACAACAAGAAGTCTAGCAAGACTTTGACCATTGTCACCATAGCTGCTTTCTTGTGACAACTCCAACATATACCTCCTTCATGAGGTGATGGTCATCACCATTGGCTATGCAAAGGCGCATTAGTTACACAAGCTGGCTTCACGGCGTCACCCCTATGGGTTACTCCCTCTTCTTTTCTACTTACTCGACAAATGTCAGTTAGCAGGGTGGAGCTCTAAGATGACAGCTGGATGCATTCTCAGTCGTCAAATTATAACGACGCTTCAAATCCACGACTTTTCTCATGCAAGCCCATTATTACGCACTTGAGCGCTAGACTTGTCGCGTCTTGATGATTGGTGGGACCACAACATTCAAGCCATATGCAAGGAGGAGGGAAATCCTTGGCGTATTTTGGAACATTTCAGACGGAGAAACTGACAATTTTTTTGGTATGTCTTTGTCAATCACTAACATGGACCATAAAGTGATGAAGGACATAATCAAGAGGGCGCAATATTATAGACCATCTCCATGAATGCCATGATCATGCTTGGTTTGGCATGCCAACTCTTGGAAACTTTAAAACTTCTAGGAAATTGGTAAGTTTTCTAAGGCTACCGAGGTGAGTTGGTAGTCAACCAATCGTAACCCATTTTTTCGCTTGCCTAAACATTGCCATGCCATTTTATGGAACCAAACCAAGCGCACCTCATAAATATCAGCAATGGGGGTGTACAATGGCGTATCCGGTGAGTTGAAGATTAAGTCATCAGGGATGGAGATAGGCGATCTAGATGGAGTACCCAGATTGAATCTACTAATGTGCTAACTACACTCCAAGGGTTCTTGAAGCAGTCGAAGGCCCCCTCCCACCTAAGGACATGCTCTTATATGGGGGTCTTGGTTGGCGACCGTCGGCCTACGTCTTGATCATCTTGGCATGCAATTATTGGACTCTTCCGTCTTAGTTAGTATCCTTTTAATGAAATCAGGGGTGCCATTTCTAAGGGAACCATCTCCTCAGACATGCCCCTCCCCCTTCCTAAGTGGCACGTACATACATGCAAATATGACCCAAAACCGCATGTGTGCGGCACAAGAATGTGGTAAAACCATTTCCCCTCGATGATAACCACAAGTGTAGGGGATCGCAACATTCTTCGTGCGGAAGTATCTCAACCCAAATTCATACTCGGCAAAAGGGGAGTAAAAAAATCCACACCTGGAAATAAATACTTGCTTGAGAGAATTTATTAGTAGAGAATGCAATGAAGTGATTGTTGTTTGATTGCAGTAGTAACAAAAAGCTGCAATACCCAAGAATTGCCAAGTGCAAACTATCTTTAGAGTATCAATTAGGGAAAACATAGGCATGGGGATTGGTAGACGGACGTTGCATGGATTGAATCAATTAACACAAACGTAGAGTATAATTTGCTAACTCTATTATTTAACTCATGTAGGCACGTATTTTGTATATAGTTGTATGTGTTCGCAATGAGAACTTGCATAATCTTTTGTCTTACCCTCCCTTTTCTATGGGGTCCTAATGGAAATTAAGGAAAATTAAGTTTTCATTTTACAAAACATTAGAGCAAAGCATTAACACTTAATGAATACATGTAATCCTCAAATTATAGCCATTCCCATTGATATCTCGATTATTGTCACTTCGGGGTTTCCAATGCAAAACTATGAAATGTGCATAAAACTTGCAAGTATGACCCAAGCACATAAATATTCATGAAACAAATACAGTTCAAATCTAAAAATCATATCACTCGGGCCCTAGCGAGAAGCATTACACATAGCAAAGTCATAACAATACCAATCTCAAAACCTAAATGACACTAAGCATCAAACCCTAACAGATATGGTAACTATTAGATGATGTTATCATCCAATTTCCATCCACCTCATGTGCCTACATGAGATTACTCACACATGCATGGACGGGAGAAACATGATGGTGATGATGAATAAGGAGTTGGTGATGTTGATGATGAAGATCCGCCCTCTCCGGTGGTCAGATCGGCCTCCAGATAGCCCTCCACGAAGAAGATAAATTAGCGGTTATCTTCACCCTGTAGAAAATTAGGGAAAATCTTTATCGGGTTTTTAGGGCGAGATATGATATATAGGCGAAAGAGGTCAGCCGAGGGATGCCTATGGGCCCCACACACCCCTTGCATATGCCCCTAAGCTTGGGTGTGTGGGCCTTGTGGGCATCCCCTTATGGCTCTGTGTCTCCTTTTCCTCCAAAATCCCAAAAGTTGTTTTCTTACAATATTTATTTTCCTTTATAAAAAGATAACACCAATACATTTTTTTTAAACAACGCTAGTCTGGTTAGTTCTTATTCAAATTGTGCAAGATGGAGGAAAAAACACAGAAGTGTTCAAAAAAGTAGAAAAGTATCACGGTGGAGAGCGAAGGCGGCGAAGGAAGAGAGGAAGAACAAGCAGAGGATTGTAGTCTTGCATCCAGGAGAAAATACTTGCAATGAAGGTCGAGGACCGAGAGGAAGGTTGAGGAGCACCAAAATCATGCTCATGGATGCCGACACGATGGCTGAAATGGAGAGACAACATGGAAATTTTCTTTGTGGTGGTGCTAGTGGTTGTGGTGACAATGAGAGTGGAAGATTTGGTGAATTTTGATGAACTATGTGATACTGGCGGCTCTTGATGAACTATGTTGGAATGCAGTGGCTTTTGGATGACTTGTGTTTATATTTGTAGTTGAATCGTTGAATGCGGTTGATGAGCATATTCTATAGCACTTTTTATGTATCCTTGATACTAAGTATGTCCCGACTTAGGTTCATTTGTGGAATATATAAATCCTAAAGGACTATTTAAAACATTTGCTTTACATTTGCAGGATGGGTGCGCCAAGGCACCATAATCCTTGCTTATACACAAGAGACTTAGTCAAGATGACTATAAGGACCAACTAGCAAGCTTGTCAGTAGAAGAAGGACCTAAGCAGAAGATTGACTGATCAAGTGTCGACTGCCTTGGGTAATTAAGATAGCATCTAACGATATCATTAAATTCTTGGGTCCATGGTATGTCCATTTTCTTATTATAAATGACTCCTCATTATCGGTCACATTATAACTCAACTCTAATAGTTTTTCCTCTCGGTTTCCATGATTTACCGGAGGATGAGAATTGCTAGAAAGCTGCAAAACATGAGAAAAATAAGGACAAGTGGCGAAAAGAATTTTTCCAGAGACCAAACAATTACAGGAAGTTATATTAAATATTTTCAACCTGCAAGTGAGCCAGGGGCACCTAGACCCACTTGGGAAGACCCATGTGAGTCCCACATGGCCACCCCTGGCCACTTGGTGTGGGTGCATGGGGCCACAGATGGCTTCCTGGTTGCCTTGGTGCCAAGTGGTACTGTGAAAATGGAATCATAATGCCCTTAATAATATTTTGGCCTGCAAATTTGCTTCGGCATCCGTCCGCGGGCATGGGGACTAGTCTGCAGACACGGATGCGGGAGACGACCATCCAATGTTGCCCGCATACATTTCAAGTCAGGTTTCAACTAACCGGACGAAATTCATGCAAACACGACAGATTTTCATCAGAGTTCGGATAAAAAATAGTACAAATCATCCATACATAGCATGCAAATAAGTCTAGTACAACATTAGTTCATACTCAACGAGATTAACGGATCCTGTCATCCCACACATATTGCCCCTTCAGCTTCATCCAACAGTGCATGTGCATAAATGTCCGTCCCTCCATCATGTGGTACATCACGGCAGTGCGTGCGGGCTACACAATGTGTAGAGCAACACTGAATGAATGAATAAATCAACAAATTGAGCGAGAAGAAGCAAAACTTACGATCTCCTCCTCTGTCGTGCACAATGGCCACCTTGGCTCCAGCATATCAACCGTGCCACAAAACTTGGTGATAGAGGTCTGGATGGCGTACCATTGATACGATAACGACCTCACATTGCGATCATGTATGATGTGAATGTTGTAGGGCGCAATGTGCTTTTGCGCGTGAAACGATTCATACACTTGCTGCTAGAAGGTCTCCCCTCTGCTCCCGCCTATGAAACCCACGGATACGTCCAACGATGCATTGCACAACTACTCATCCTCCATGGTCGAGTACCCCTCCGTCCTTTGTACTCTAAGAAAACGACATGGTGTTAAAAAATAACCTCAATAGCATTTGACCGAACACCTACCAGGCGTGGTGACCGCCATGGACGACTCGACAGGGGGACGGAGTATTGTAACTGCCTACGGACATGTCCTGGGTGGACGACGCCGTTGTAAAAGGCGAGTGGGCGCATCGGTGCTCGTTGCAGAGGTCCGGCAATGCCTGTGTACCGGCTGGAGAGGTACAACAGCGACGTCGAAGGAGGAGGGTGCGGATGTAAAGAAAGGGGGAGAAGGGGAAGATTGGAAGAAAATGGGACCGGTGGGGGGGTGATGTCGGCTAGGACTACGTCGGTATTTCCCCAAAGAGGAAGGGATGATGCAGCACATCGACGGTAGGTATTTCCCTCAGTGAAGAAACCAAGGTTATCGAACCAGTAGGAGAACCAAGCAACACAAGGTAAACAGCCCCTGCACACAGATAACAAATCCTCGCAACCCGACGAGTAAAAGGGGTTGTCAATCCCTTTCGGGTAGCGGCGCCCCAAGATGGGCAAACAGACGTGAGGAAATTGTAGTAGATTGATAGATCGAACGCTAAATAAAATAAATAAGAATAAAATGCAGCAAGGTATTTTTGTATTTTTGGTTTAATAGATCTGAAAATAAATGCAAAGGAAAAGTAGATCGCAAAGGCAAATATATGAGAAAGAGACCTGGGGGCCGTAGGTTTCACTAGTGGCTTCTCTCGAGAAAAATAGCAAACAGTGGGTAAACAAATTACTGTTGGGAAATTGATAGAACTTCAAATAATCATGACGATATCCAGGCAATGATCATTACATAGGCATCACGTCCAAGATTAGTAGACCGACTCCTGCCTGCATCTACTACTATTACTCCACACATCGACCGCTATCCAGCATGCATCTAGTGTATTAAGTTCATGGAGAAATGGAGTAATGCAATAAGAACGATGACATGATGTAGACAAGATCTATCTATGTAGAGATAGACCCCATCGTTTTATCCTTAGTAGCAACGATACATACGTGTCGGTTCCCCTTCTGTCACTGGGATCAAGCACCGTAAGATCGAACCCACTACAAAGCACCTCTTCCCATTGCAAGATAAATAGATCAAGTTGGCCAAAGAAAACCCAAATATCAGAGAAGAAATACGAGGCTATAAGAGATCATGCATAAATAGATCAAAGAAATTCAAATACTTTTATGGATATAAAAAGATATAACTGATCATAAAATCAAAGTTCATCAGATCCCAACAAACACACCGCAAAAGAGTTACATCATATGGATCTCCAAGAGACCATTGTATTGAGAATTCAGCGAGAGAGAGGAAGCCATCTAGCTACTAACTACGGACCCAAAGGTCTACAAAGAACTACTCACGCATCACCGGAGAGGCACCAATGGAGGTGGTGAACCCCATCCGAGATGGTGTCTAGATTGGATCCGATGGTTCTGGACTCTACAGCGGATGAATCAATATTTCGTCGACTCCCCTAGGGTTTTGGGAATATTGGGGTATTTATAGAGCAAAGAGGCGGTCCGAGGGGCACCTGAGGTGGGCACAACCCACCAGGGCACGCCTGGGCCTCCTAGCGCGCCCTGGTGGGTTGTGCTCTCCTCGGCAGGGGCGGGCCCAGGATTTCAAGAGTGTGTATTAAAAATTTCAAAGGTAACTTTTCAATAGCCTAAGCCTTGTTTTGGAGTGTATAACTGATTATAGTACCGATTTATACAAATTGGATAATACACAAAGATATATCATAATATGATATATTCACAGGATTGACGAATATCCAATTTTGAGCCTGGGCTTATCTGCACCCAGTCAAGAAATAATTCATAAAAAAATCAAAAAAATCAACAAAATCCAAATTTTTTGTGCATGGTAGATAATTTGATGCGTGAGGTGCGCTCCAAATTTCAGAGCATTTGGACATTTGAGTAGCTCTCAGCAAAAAAGACAAATTGGGTCAGAACAGTATACGAACAATACACTATTTAACAGACCCCAAAATTGTCTTTTTTGCCGTGAGCTACTCAGATGTCCAAATGATTTGAAATTTGGACCGGACATCACACACCAAATTATCTACTGTCGGATTTTGGGTTCCGCCAAAACCCTTGAGGTTCGAACACTAGGGTGCGCACGAAGATCTCTCCTCCCTCTAGCTCGCTCGCATCAAGAGCTCACGGCCTAGCTCGACGGACCCAAAGAACACAGAGACACAAGATTTATACTGGTTCGGGCCACCGTTGTGGTGTAATACCCTACTCCAGTGTGGTGTGGTGGATTGCCTCTTGGGCTGAGGATGAACAGTTACAAGGGAAGAACAGGCTCGCGAGGAGAGGTTTTTTGTGCTCGGTGAACTTGGGTGGTGGTTGGTGAGCTCAATGATCGATCCGGGATGAGTTCAGTCCTCCTACGGTGGTGGCTAGTCCTATTTATAGAGGCCCCGGTCCTCTTCCCAAATATTGAGCAGGAAGGGATTCCACAACGGCCAGTTTGAAGGGGGACAGCGAGTACAAGCTATCCTGACTAAAGGTGGTCTTCGCCTGCCAAAGGCTCTGGTGGTGACGCCGTCTTGGGCTCCATGATGACCTCTGTCTTGCCGTCCTTTTGGTCTTGGTCTTGTTGCACCGATATGGAAACCTTTGCCTGATGCCTCGGGACTCCTCACCTGCGCTTGTCCCTTTAGCACCAAAGAGGAAGCGAGGACACTGCGCGTGCTGGTGCCCGCCTGCCCTTGGTCGTCATGGCTTACGTCACGGGAACCTCGCGAGATTCCCCTTGCCTTGATCTCTCCGCCCCTCGCGAGCCTAGCCTGGTGAGGCTGCCCCCGAGGAGGTCTTGCGTCGTCCGCCTCGCGAGGCTTGGCCCCTCGTGAGGGTCTTGAGTGTTTGCTCGTGAAGATGGGTCGTACGGGCCCACTGGTGGAGCCACCCCGGGACCCCCGTTCCCAGAACGCCGACAGTAGCCCCCGGGCCCAAGGCGCGCTCGGGCTTGGCTTCAGGGCGAAGCCAAGGGGCAAGTGCGGAGCGCCGCGGGCCCCAACAGCCTGCGGCCTTGGTTGACGCGTGGCGATTGATTGGACGTGGGCGTCTCCGCTCCCCCACGCTGCCTCGGCAACTGCCCGCCTGACAAAAGACTGGCGCGGGCAACACTTGCCTTCATTGCTTCCTTTCGCCTTGCTCTAGATCCCCTTTCTCGCTCCTTGCCTCCGAATCCTCCATATCTGCTTCAATCCCCTTCCGAGCTTCCATCCAATGGCGCCCCGCAAGGTCAAGGCTGCTTCGTCGCCCGGCTGGTACGAGCCGGCGTGCGCCCGTGCCTCAGGCTGGGAGGCTCTCAGGCTTCAAGATTAACATGCGGAGGGACTACACCGCGGTGGACCAGTAAGTGTTCTTGCCCTGCCTTGTTCTTGCTTACGCTGCTGATCCTTGACGCTGCTTTGTTGTGCAATTAGACCAACGCCCGCGAAGAAGAGGAAGGAGGAAGCGGTGGTGCCGCTCGGGACCAATCTGCCTGCTGCAGCTGCATCTCCCTCCGTGGAGAAGGGCAGCGTCAGCGCTCACGCTTCTCCGGCTCGATCGCCCTCCTGAGGCCTGGGGGAGCATCCTCGGGAGGAGTCAGCCCCCGCGGCCCCGCTGGCTCCGGAGGCGCCGGGGTCCGGCTTGGCTGCTGAGGTCCCCAAGGCTTAGGAGCCCCCAGTCTCCCAGGCTATGGTGACGATGTTGCCTCTTCCTCCTCCTGTTGCATCGCCGATTCCAGGTCCTTCCGCCTCCCATGATATCTTGGAGCGCGCTCTTTTTGAGATGACCCAGCTGCGAGAAGATCTCCAGGGCACCGACTCCCACCTAGTTGCCAGGCGCCTGGAGCTGGTCTCTGGCTGGCTTCATTCTGACGCGTCCGTTCGGGCGGCGCTGAGCCAGGCCGCGGCAGCCTCCGAGAAGGAGAAGCAGGCCACCGCCCAAGCCGCGGATGCTCGCGAGGTGGCGCTGAAGGATGTCGAGGCTGCCCGGGATCGCTGCCGGGTGCTGGAGGCCGAGCTGAAGACCCTGCGCAATGAGCGTGCAGAAGAAGCTCATGGCCGCAAGGCGGAGGAGGAGAAGATGAAGGCTCGGGAGGACGCTGTCAAGGGTCGCGACGCCGAGCTGGAGGAGTTGGCGAAGGCGCAGGCCACGGAACGCAGTCAGCTGGAGCAGCTGGGGCAGAAGGTGGAGGCGGAGAAGGCCGATCTTGACGCCAAGGCGAAGGTCCTGGCCGAGGACCACGCGGCCTTCCAGCTCCTTGAGAAGAGGTCCGCGTGGCACTGCGGGCGCTCTACGAGAAGGGCTTGGAGAAGCCGCTGGCCACCGACAAGGACGGCCCCGCCCAGCTGCTTCCCTATCTAGTCGAGGCGCTTGAGGAAGTCGTGAGTGGCATCGACCCCATGGCAGAGGCTAAAGCCCGCGTTCTTTCCTCAGCCGCGTTGACGTGCGTCTTTAGCCACCTCCATCTTCGCGATCCCGCCACCAACCTCGACGAGCTGCTGGAACCTGTGAACGACGAGCGCTGCGCAGCTGTCGCCAAGGCTGTGAAGGGCCAGGTGGAAGCTTTGCTGAAGAAGTTCCGCGCCTTCGACCCTGTGTCCCCAACCGGTGCTGCTGCTGAGCCTGCAACTCCAGCAGGTGGCACGGGTGAGGGCGACGCTGCTGTGGAAGGAGCATCCCTTGCAGGTGACAGCGGTGTCCAAGGATGACGAGGTGACCTGCGGTGGCTGCTTTCCTGTTTAACTCCTGCAACATGCACCATGCCTCGTGGAGGCATTTAAACTTGCGTTTGGTATTGGGAGAACAATATGTCTTGTAATATTTTCTTGAGATTTTGCGATTTCCTCCCGTTTGCTTTACGTTCTACGTCGGCAGGGCCCGGCCCCGCGCATACCTCAGCCGCCGTTGGGCCATCCGGAGACCAGGACGGGACCAAGGAGTGAGGGGCTACATGGCCAGTTAGGCTCCTGAGTCGCGATGCTCAGGAGTCCCCCTTGACGTGCAAACAGCTTACGGGGGGGGGGGGGGGGAGAGACGCAGGGGCTGGTCTAGTGTTCTACGTCGGTAGGGCCTGATCCCGCGCATACCTCAACCGCCGTTGGGCCGACCGGAGACCAGGACGGGACCAAGGAGTGAGGGGCTACATGGCCAGTTAGGCTCCTGAGTCGCGATGCTCAGGAGTCCCCCTTGACGCTCAAACGACCTTCATACCTTTTCCCTCGCAGAGGCGCCGATCGAGAGGGGCTCGCGCCGACCAGGTCCGGGGGACCTGGCAGGGCGGCGCACACTTGGGCGTGACCCGAGCGCAGCCCCCGTGCCTAGCCCCCTCGCGCGACTCTCCCGAGGGGAGGTGTTGTGATGAGGCCAGACATTGAGCTCAAGGGCTCCCTGAGGTTAATACGGCCATGGGGCCGCCCTCAGTTGTTTATCACCAGCGCGGAGCATAGCGCTTCCGCACTTGCACGGGCATAACTGCTCCTCGGGAGTGTCGACTGCCAGTGCGGAGCATGGTGCTTCCACTGGTGCGTGGGAGGGGACTCCCTACTACGGAGAGCCCCCGGGGCATGTACAGCCCCACCCTGACACGTGGCTTGCACGGTAGGGCTAGACGAGGTGTGTCTGGGCACCCGTTAGCCAGAGCGGGACTCACAAGGCCCTACCTCAAGGCGGGTTGCACCTGGTCTTGGTTCTTGATAGCTGTGGTGTTCCTGTGAGATGGTTAGACAACCTGCGCCGAACGAATCTCCTGAGGTGATCACATGAGAAGGCCAAGCACCAACGACCCCAGGAGGTGACGTGAACGGGGCCGGCCCGCCAGACAGAGCTCAGCCGTTGGATTTATCGACGCTGCAGGGATGGGCCGGAGCACAGACGCCGTGCCTAGCCTTCTTATGCGAAGGATCCTGAAGAAAGACGATCGGCGCGCGGCCCGCGTGGTGGGTGATAATCAAGCAGGTGATAGCCATAGGTAAATTGCGGATGGAAAGCAACTAGCTTAGGTAAATGCAGGAATGATACGCACCACTGGGTCGGGCCCGAGCGGCTGGGGGATGATGCAGCCCGAGGGGTGCCCCCAGCAGAGTAAGCTAAAGACATAAAAAAGGGATACATGCCGCAGGGACAGACCCACGCGGCCTGGGAATGATGCAGCCCGAGGGGCACTCCTAGCTAAACGAACTTGGAAAATGTCACCTGGTTCCATTGAGGGGTGTTGTGGTAGCTGAAGACGCGTGGCGATGGGGTTGCTCCTCGCGAGCCACCGGGGCCCTAAGCCTTGGGAGGCTCTGGAGGCCCAGGCGGTTCCTTGAGGACCGTCTCCATCTCCTCCAGGACTGCGTGGTGCCTAGCCTCCTGAGCCGCCAGGATGCTCTGCAGGTGGCACTGAAAGGCAGATGCCACGCTCGGCAGGCCAAACGACATGCTGACGTAGCTGTGAGGTGGGCCCTCGCAACGCCCCACGCGCGAAGGCCAGAACAGCTCCTGAGATGCGGCCGCTGTTGAGCCCTGGGATGTAGATGCATACGCGCAGCCCGCCATCCTCGCCTGGATGGGGAGCTGCGCCAGGTGAGCGGCGATCGCCGCGCATGGCTCTTGCTTCTTGAAGCTCTTGGGTAGTCTGGGTGATGAACTCTTGAGCGCCAGGCGCTCCTCGCCTGGTGTCCTCCTGAGGGAAACGTGCCACAAAGCACACCTCCAACTGGTGCCCGAGCGCCTCCCTTGTGATGTTGGCCAGGTCTGAGGCCCTCCAGAAGAGAGCCCCCGAGCCCTGCCCAAGATGCAGGCGATGGCACGTGGTTCCTGGAAGCCCCCAGCCCCCTCGTCTTGATGGTGGTCGTCGTTCCTTCTGGGTGGTGGCGGCAACGGAGGAAGACCACCATTGCCCTGAGGGCGGTCCTCGCGAGGCTAATCCCTCCAGGCTTCCTCACGAGGCTGATCCTGCCAGCGGTCCTCACGAGGCCGGTCACGCCACTCCTGGCGGGGGCCAGAGTCATCCCAGCGTCCTCGGCCACATCCTCCTCCTCGGTCGTAGCCCCGGTCGTTGCGCTCGGGGCGTCGACCGAAGCGTCCTTCTCGAATGGCCCGGAGCTCTTGGGAGTCGTTGGTGTTGTGGTTGTGTACGTTGTGGAAGGCGCAGAACGGTCGGCTGCTCTTGGACGACTCGGGATGATCCCGGCCGCGCTTCGTGTCCGGCTCCGCCGCGAGCACGACCACCCCCTTGCGCTTCACATCCTTGGCCTTGGCTTTCTTCTCCTCCAGGTCAGCGGCCGGGAGCTCGAGGAGGGAAAGGCGCCCTTCCTCAGCTCCCGCGCACTTGGTCGCCAGGTTGAACAGCTCCAGAGCCGTGCACAGCTCCTCGTGGATGGCGAGCTCCTGCTTCATCTTGACGTTGCGGACGCCGTCAGAAAACGCCAAAATGATGGCCTCGTCCGTCACCTTGGAGATCTTGACGCGAACGCTGTTGAAGCGTTGGATGTACTTCTGCAGGGTCTCTCCTGGCTGTTGCTTGATGCGGCATAGGTCACCCGTAGCCGGGGGCAGTCGCGAGTGCCTTGGAAGTTGGCAACGAAGCGGTCACGCATCTCACCCAGGAGGAAATCGAGCCCGGGGGCAGGTTTAGGAGCCACGAGCAAGCACCGTCCTTGAGAGCCATGGGGAACCAGTTCGCCATGGCCTTCTCGTCACCGTTGGCCGCCTCGATGCTCAGCTCATAGAGCTGCAAGAACTCCATGGGGTCGGGGGTGCCGTTGTAGCGAGGAGACAGGTCCGGCTTGAACTTGCCCGGCCAGACGATGCCCCACAGCTCTGGAGTGAAGGCGCGGCAGCCCGTCGTGGCCACCGGGGCCCTTTGTGGAGGCGGAGCTTGATCTCAGTGCTCCCGCGCTGCCTTGGCAGGCGGTGCGTGGCATTGCTGCGGCAAGCGATCCTGACGTGGCGGTGTTGGGAGCGGTCGAGCGTTTTCTTGCGGCCGAGGAACTTCTTGGCAGCTTCCTTCTTCTTGTGCGGGCACCCGGCACGGTGGGTCTTGCTGGGGGATCACATGCCTTGGCGCCAGAACGCCGTCTTGGTGTGGAGGTGGTGGAGGCGCTCCACGAGCCGCATCGCCCGCAGCTGGCGGAGGGCGAGGCAGCGAGAGGGACAGTGCAGGGGAGCCCCCTGCGGCGCTGATGAGCTTGGCGATGCGGTCCAGCCAGGCGTCGTAGAGGTCGTCGATGGGGCGGTAGCGCAGGAGCTCGCGTGCCATGAGCAGCGCAGCCTGCGCGTCCACGGGGGCGTGACAGACGTGAGACGACGAACCAGCTGGGGTCAGCGACGGAGTGGTGGTGCGGCCATCCCGCCGCACAGAGGGGTGCAGAGAGGATGCCCGCTGCTCGTTTCCTGCCGGACCGGTGGCGGCGTTGGCGGCGGGTGACGGAGAATGACGGGGAGGCCTGCCGACAGGGGCTGTCTGAGCGACGCGGGTGGCGAGAGCGGCCCGACGCTCAGCGCGGACCCGACGAGCGTCAGCCATGAACTTGGTGGAGTGGCGAAACGCGGATCGACGAGAGGAAAGCTTCAGCGCACCCCTACCTTGCGCGCCAAATGTCAGATTTCAGGATCCGTCAAAACCCTTGAGGTTCGAACACTGGGGTGCACACGAAGATCTCTCCTCCCTCTAGCTCGCTCGCATCAAGATCTCACGGCCTAGCTTGACGGACCCAAAGAACACAGAGACACAAGACTTATACTGGTTTGGGCCACCGTTGTGGTGTAATACCCTACTCCAGTGTGTTGTGGTGGATTGCCTCTTGGGCTGAGGATGAACAGTTACAAGGGAAGAACAGCCTCGCGAGGAGAGGTGTTCTTGTGCTCGGTGAACTTGGGTGGTGGTTGGTGAGCTCAATGATCGATCCGGGATGAGTTCAGTCCTCCTATGGTGGTGGCTAGTCCTATTTATAGAGGCTCCAGTCCTCTTCCCAAATATTGAGCGGGAAGGGATTCCACAATGGCCAGTTTGAAGGGGGACAACGAGTAGAAGCTCTTGACTAAAGGTGGTCTTTGCCTGCCAAAGGCTCTGGTGGTGACGCCGTCTTGGGCTCCACGATGACCTCCGTCTTGCCGTCCTTCTGGTCTTGGTCTCGTTGCACCGATATGGAAACCTTTGCCTGATGCCTCGGGACTCCTCGCCTGTGCTTGCCCCTTTAGTACCAAAGAGGAAGCAAGGACACTACGTGTGCTGGCGCCTACCTGGCCTTGGTCGTCATGGCTTGCGTCACGGGAACCTCGCGAGATTCCCCTTGCCTTGATCTCTCCGCCCCTCGCGAGCCTAGCCTGGTGAGGCTACCCCCGAGGAGGTCTTGCATCATCCACCTCACGAGGCTTGGCCCCTCGCGAGGGTCTTGAGTGTTTACTGGTGAAGATGGGCCGTACGAGCCCACTGGTGGAGCCATGCCATGGGCCGCAGGCAGGCAAGTCTGGGGACCCCCGTTCCCAGAACGCCGACATCTACCATGCCAAAAAATTGGATTTTTTTAAATTTTCTAGTATTTGTTTTTGATTTTTTTATTCAGCGCAGGTGCAGATGCTCCTGGGAGCCAAAATGCCTCACTCCAGGATTGATCATAACTTAAAATTGTCCACCATATAGAAATACTAATTGTTCAACATATCGAGTCGCAATATCTAAAATATAAAGAGGATAGAAAATGACAAATGATAATTAATTGCAAATCTCTAGTTTTATTAGAGATTATAAATAGGAATAAAACTAGTGAAATTAACTTACTTAGTGTTGTACATATGCATTATTATTGGTGCTCCATGAGACTCGTGTAGGATGCGGCCTACTGGACAATATGAGAAGAAAGGAGCCCCTGCAGTAATAGATGAATTTACTTCAATTATTAAGAATCAGGATGAGAGCAGCGACCCCAATTTAAATTGTGATAATGTATTAGGCCGCATGAATAAACAGAATAGTTGAACCAGTGGGATGTGGCTTTAAAATCGAAGACTGATACGTGCCGAGATCAGTACAAGAGGGAGCAAGGGCCCGGGGATGGATGCGTCATCGCGCCGCCCGCTAGTGGCTGCCGTCGTACGCGCATGCGATCAGGTGGCGATACCCGATGGCAATCAGCCCTGGCCACTTGGTGGGTGGTGGCTTGCTCGCGAACAGAATTTGGGGAAGGATCGCGCCGGTTCATCTGCCACTGGATCTATGGAGTTTCTTTTGACGAAGGTAACTGTATCTGCGATGGATGCGTGCATGGCCGATGCGAGCGCACAGTACAACCTGAAGCGAATTGGGCCTATGGGCTGGTGGGTGGTGAAGAGTAGGAGGAGGTGCAGGTTAGACTCTGTTTTTGGGATGAAATGCTTAGGTGGAACGTTTTATTGCATCAAATTGGTTTTTTCTTGTATATACATATAGTATAAACACCAAGTTTTTTTTGACAAAAATAATGGGTATTCAACTGAATACCATTGAATTGAGGTGGGACCACCCCTGCTCCTCGGAGCACCCCCCAGGCGCAGCCAGGGTCCATTATGTGTCTTCTGGTCCATAAAAAATCTCCGCAAAGTTTTGTTGCATTTGGACTCCGTCTTATATTGATTTCCTGCGATGTAAAAAACATGCAGAAAACAGCAACTGGCACTTGGCACTATGTCAATAGGTTAGTATCAAAAAATGATATAAAATGACTATAAAATGATTATAAAACATTCAATATCGATAATATAACAACATGGAACAATAAAAAATTATAGATACGTTGGAGACGTATCAGCATCCCCAAGCTTAACTCCTACTCGTCCTCGAGTAGGTAAGTGATAAAAACAGAATTTTTGATGTGGAATGTTGCCTAACATGTCATGTCATATTCTTTTCTTTATAGCATGGACATTTGGACTTTTATGTGATTCAAAGCAATAGTCTAGTTTTGACATGACAATTTAAATACTCAAGCATATCAACAAGCAACCACGTCTTTCAAAATATCAATGCTAAAATAAGTTATCCCTAGCCCGTCATGCTCAACCATTGATCCATTCATGAAACACACTCGCATATTAGCTACACCCAATACTCAAGTACGATCACATTGCCTCCTAGTTGGTGCTTTTATAAGAGAAGATGGAGACTCAAATTGAAAATAAAAATTGCATAAAGTAAAAGAAAGGCCCTTCGCAGAGGGAAGTAGGGATTTGTAGAGGTGCCGAAGCTCAAAGCGAAAAACTTAGAGATAAAAACATTTTAGGAGGTGTGTCTTTCCCACCAACGAAAACGACTTAGAGTTCCCAACACTTTCTGTTGGGGATATGACTATTGGGTATGACCCGCCCAGGAGGGGCCGGGTTATACCGATGGCGATTCATCAAGACAAAGCCTGTGAAGATATTGAAGATGTCGATTTATGAAGCAGACTGTTAAGGGCCTAAGCCCAAAGGCGGCTTAAGGCCCATAGGTGTAAAACCGCCATATGTGTATGAGTTGAATTGTAAGGAAAGTGTATTTAGTCATCGAGCCGGACACGTTGTTTATGAGCCGGTCGGGACTCCGTGAGCCGCTGGGCGTCAACCTATGTATATAAAGGGACGACTGTCGGTGTCAAAACCGGCGGATCTCGGGTAGGGGGTCCCGAACTGTGCGTCTAAGGTCGATGGTAACAGGAGACGGGGGACACAATGTTTACCCAGGTTCAGGCCCTCTCTACGGAGGTAATACCCTACTTCCTGCTTGATTGATCTTGATGAATATGAGTATTACAAGAGTTGATCTACCACGAGATCGTAATGGCTAAAACCCTAGAAGTCTAGCCTGTATGACTATATGTTTCCGGACTAAGCCCTCCGATTTATATAGACACCTGAGGGGGCTAGGGGTGTACAAAGTCGGTTACGGAGAAAAGGAATCCTCATATCTAATCGCCTAGCTTGCCTTCCACGCCAAGGAGAGTCCCATCCGGACACGGGAGAGAGTCTTCGGTCTTGTATCTTCACAGCCCATTAGTCTGGCCCATGTCCAACAGGCTGGACGTCCGAGGACCCCTTAGTCCAGGACTCCCTCAGTAGCCCATGAACCAGGCTTCAATGATGAGGTGTCCGGCGCGCAGATTGTCTTCGGCATTGCAAGACAGGTTCCCCTTTCCGAGTGCTCCAAGATAGTCTTCGGACGAAACGAACGTGTCCGGATCTGCAACACAGGTACCACACACATAGCCGTAGAGAGTATAATATTTCACGAGTCCCATCTGCTAACAACTTCTTGCAAGATGATATCACGTCTGCTCGGTCATTATTTTGAACCGATTTCGTCTCTCGTTCCACGTTTCGAGACGCGGTTTCCATTGGCACGTCTTGTCAAAGCAGAGATCGTGTCCCCTTATTGCGGGAGTCTCATCAATATGGGCGTGGGTAATCCAACCGTGCCGTTCGCACAACCCTTGGGAATAGGCGAGTTTTAAGGCGAGTGGGGAGGCGTTCGATATTCACTGCCTTTATAAGGGGATAAGGATTCCCTTTCTTCACCCACGCCTTCTCTCTTCCTCTTCCCTTCCATCCTCGAGCTCCAGCGCTCAAGTTCTCATCTTTTCCAGCTCAAGCAAGCACTCCACCATGTCCGGATCCGGAGGGCAAGGCAAGTGGATGGCCTCCTCCGTCAAGGAGAAGGACATTGCCAAGCTTCGGGAGGCCGGGTATCTGGCGAAAGAGATTGCCCACCGGCTTCCGGCCAAGGGACAAGTTGTCCCTACGCCGAAGCCCAACGAGAGGGTGGTGTTCCTCCCTCATTTCGTCCGCGGGTTAGGGTTTCCACTCCACCCTTTCGTCCGCGGACTGATGTTCTAGTACGGGCTAGATTTCCATGATCTAGCCCCGAACTCTTTCGCGTGTGAGGCTTTCCTCCGCATCCAGCCCCACTTTGGACTGTGGCTCAAGATCTTCAACATTAAGCCGAAGGTGGTGGATGGCCAACACGCGGAGTGTGGAGGAGCCATGGTGAGCAAGATGCCCAACGTCACATGGCCCAAAGGCACGTTCGTGGAGACTTTCAAGGAGTGGCAGAAGCTGTGGTCTACATCACAGAGCCCCGTGACGCCACCTGGGCCGCAGCTTCCGAATTCGAGTCCGAAGCTCCGATGCGGCTTACCTCCTGGATGGAGAAGGGCCCAAATTGGTCTTCATCGGATGAGCTGATGGCGCTGCAAATACGCATCCAAAGCATGGTGGACAAAAACATCAAGCTCGTCGACGTGATCCAGGTGATGCTAGTTCGCCGGATCCTCCCCCGCCAAAGCCGAGGCTCCCCTTTATGGGAATTCGATCCGGAGAAGCACCAGATCCTGGTGAGGCTCTTCGGAACCACGCACGAAGATGCCTGGAAGTTGCTCTTCAAGGGCGACAAGAAGCCGCCAGCCATAGACTCGGACCGCGGGCACGATCTTGCCCATCCTGCCGGTAAGTCCTTCGCATCTCAAGGCGTACCCTTCACTTGCTTATTCAAAGAGGGTAACTAAACTTTGCTGATTTATTTTTCAGGTATGGACAGAGAAAGCGGAGCAGATTCGGTGTCCGGCTCCACTGCTCGAGGAACCAGTCATCTCGCTCTTGGCGAAGATGCTGGTTCCGACGCCCTACAAGGCAACGGAGAAGAAGGCCAAAAAGAAGGCCAAGGGGATCCGGAGTGGCCCCCGCCGTAAGGGAGCTTCGGATGTGATGTCCGAAGACAAGACTCACTCCTCTGCCGCCGAAGATGACGAGGAGGAGGAGGAGGGAAATAACTCTCCCCCTGATGAGGGGAGGAAGAAGAGGGCGGCCTCCAAAAATCTGGAGGCGGAGGCGCCCAAGAGGGGGAAGGGCCCCCTCGGGGATAACTCCGCGTGGGATGTCAACAGCAGCCCAGAACGACCCCCCGAAGCAAGCCCCTGGCTGCGTCGTAAGTACTAAAAAGCCCAGATGCATCCATGTATCCGGCCTCCCCTCTCTATGGTATTAATATGGTTAATCATGTTATTGCAGTCCGGCCCGCGACAGCTCCCAGCGATCCTCATCAAGAGGTTCGTTGGATTCAAAGGCGATGGCCAGTGAGTCACCGCCAGCCGCTTACTCTCCCACGGCCAAGGGCGACGCCGAGGTGCTATCGCGAAGGACCTTCCCAGGCCAGGGAGAGTCTCGGGAGGCCGTCAGGGTGGCGCCAGAGGGCGAAACCTCGGCCGCCGGACACATGGGGAAGCAGATCCCCATGGGGACTGGCGATGGGGGCCATGTTCAGTTCGGCCACCATCCGGATATGGTTCCGAAGACCTATACGGCTCCGGAATCCGGCGTGCAGCCTCCTTCGAAAGAAGGAGGTGTGCCTATCCCGCCGGTGACCTCTGTCCAACCAGAGGCACCGAATAATCTGCTGGAAGCGCTACGAGGCGCTTCCATTGTGGATGAACACCGTATCCTTATGGGTACGGTGATTGAGAAGGTTCAGTCTATCAAGAACGGACTGACCAAAGCCTGCAGCAGCCTGCTGACCGGCTTTGACGTAAGTGACGCAAAAGAAAAAGTCCCAATATAGACAGTAGCCCCTGAGACACTGTCCGGTGTTCGGAAAGAAAAGCCGGACAGAGGATCAATTAAATTTCACAGGAAACTAACTAAGTGTGTCTTATGTAAATAAGCAGGCGTCATTGCTAGCCGCGACCTCACACACTGTTGAAGTCTCCGGACTAAAGCAGAGACTGGAGTGGGCCGAGGAGGAGCTCGGCCAAGCGAGGAAGCAGCTAGAGGACCAGCAAGGTATGTAATGACTTGCTATATATGCGGAAAGAATAAATGATGTGTTTTGACCGTAGTGTCATGATATATGTAGGAGCGATGACCGAGGTCGAGGCCCTTAAAAAGTCCCTGGCCGAAGTCGAGGAGAAAGCTGCCAAAGAGCAAGCCGCCCGTAAGAAGCTCAAGTCCAGGCTTAACGAGGTCTAGCAAGAGCTCCAGGACGCTGTGAGAAAATGCGAGACCTTGGAGTGTGATGTTTCGGCTCGAGAGACCGAACTCGCCAAGGCTCGCCAAAGCGTGGAAGAGGCCGGGTTGAAGCCCAGGGCGCCCTCCGGGAAATCCAGGAGGCCAAGAAGATCGCGGCGGGTAAGGCGTTTAGTATGCAAAGCAAGTATGTGAAGAAGAAGTATTTCTTACTAACCCGAATTCGGAGTTCTCCAGGGGCGTTTGCGGATCTGCCGTGCAGTGTGTCAGACGCGGCGGAGTTCTTCCGAGCCGAAGAAGGGAGCTCAACGGAGAAGCTGTTCTGGTCGCAATACCTTGCGCCAGAACATCCAGTGCCCTTCACCGATCAGCTAAAACAGTTGGTTGAGCTGCATAGGGTGGCCAAACTGGCCATGAAGGATTTGATAATCCGGCTGTGGCCTGCCGAAGCTATACCCAGCAGCTACTTCGATCTCGTGAAGCGGCTGGTAGATGCCCGCCCTCGGCTGGATATCATCAAGCGATCGGTCTGCATCGAGGGCACGCGCATGGCCTTCGCCCGTGTCAAGGGGTGGTGGGCGAGGATGGACGCTGTCAAGCTTGTGACCGAGGGGCCGCCTGAAGGCAAGGAGCACCGCACACCCGAGCGATACTTTGGAGACGTCCTGGAGGGGTCTCGCATTGTGGCAACGCAATGTGCGCAGTACATTATTTTTGAATGAATACATTCATGTTGTCCCTGCCTTGTATGATGAAACAAAGTTGCTATGTAATATAATGTTTGTTATGTTTTAAAAAATTTACCTCATGTGCGGCCGTTTTGCATGAAATCTGAGAGTTGGCCAGTCGTCGGCTTCTGCCCCCACGTAGGTAGTAGGGGGGTGTTCCGGATGGAATCTAAACACTCTTGATCCAATTTTTTGGTCCTTGAAGGAGGTGTTTAGCGCAACGAACCAGACAATCAGACTATGCGGCTTGAATACCCTCACTTAGCCATAGGAGTTTGACAATAAAAATATAGACGCAGCCCCTAGTAGCCGAACTAGGATGTTGTAAACACCTGATCGGGTAAATACCGATCCCTTGCGTAATGCGGAAAAAATCTCCAACGATTTAAGACCTCCGAAGAGATGACCGGCTCTTGCCACATCATGACAGTCAGTTTTTGGCTTTCTCTACTGAGGTGCTCCTTTGGATAAACCAGGGCACAATCGCAGTAGTTCTCCCTTTACTACCTTAGCCGATATAGCGGAACGTAAGGTAGAAAGCACAGGAGCCGGGCAACCCAACTATTGACCAAAGACATGATTCGGAGCCAATGCATATAATGCTAAATTCGGGGTGCCAAACTATACTGTAAAAAGTGTTCAGACTTTTTGCCGTAGTACGGGACGCTATGAAGCCCCTGACAAATACGAAGCATACCAAAGTGTACGGGTTCTATCTGATAAGGCTATCAACAGACAAAGGAAAACAGAAAAGGAGCAAAGGTAATGAGTTGGGGCCCTAAAATTTGGGCCGCAAACTGTTTCCATTGTAATTTGGTTAATACGTTAAGGCGCATTGATACAAATAGTGCGATAAGCAACAGTCTATTTAACATGCCACAACCAAGGGAGTGCTGCGTGCGGGTCCTGAAAATAGGTAGAGTGATCGTTAAAAGAAACCACCTAGAAGTTCCCCCGTACATCTGTGCTTCTTGCCATCTTGGTGCATTTATCCTTTGACAGGACCAGTGATCAGGCCATCAGGGAAGGCCTATGGAAAAGAAACCTGGAAAGGAGAAAAAGTAAAAAGTGAAAGTATGTGTCCGGGAGCAGTCGAGCCGTATTGTGGATCACAAGGTAGGTATGCCTCCGTCTATGCCCATGGTATTTTGAGTGCGTAGTTATGTACGCGTGGTGCGAATGCCGCCACTTGATCGGGACTGGGACGGAGGCCAAATTGCTAGTCGAGCTCTTGACGAGCCGAGTTGTCCTACTACAGAATAGTCCGGACCCTCTTGATAGTGTCCGGGAGCTCGACCGCCGAATTAAGGTTCTGCTTGAAAAGGCCGCTCTGTACTTCTGCTGCTAAGGCAACGGTGTGCTCCTCGGTACGGAGAGAGCGTTCTGTGTTTCCATTAACTATTATGACGCCGCGTGGTCCGGGGATCTTGAGCTTGAGGTAAGCATAATGAGGCACCACATTGAATCGAGCAAATGCGGTTCGTCCGAGCAGTGCGTGATAGCCGCTGCGAAAAGGGACGATATCGAAGATTAACTCTTCGCTTCGGAAGTTGTCTGGAGATCCGAAGACAACCTCCAGTGTGATTGAACCCGTACAGCGGGCCTCTGCACCTGGTATGACTCCTTCGAAGGTAGTCTTTGTGGTCTTGATCCGTGATGGATTAATGCCCATTTTGCGCACAGTATCCTGATAGAGCAGATTGAGGCTGCTGCCAGCGTCCATGAGGACTCGCGTCAGGTGGAATCCGTCAATGATTGGGTCGAGGACCAGTGCGGCTGAACCGCCATGACGGATACTGGTCGGATGATCCCGACGATCAAAAGTGATCGGGCATGACGACCATGGATTGAATTTTGGGGCGACTGGCTCTATCGCATAGACGTCCCTCAGTGCGCGCTTGCGCTCCCTCTTGGGGATGTGTGTAGCATATATCATGCTCACCGTTTTGACCTGAGGGGGAAACTTCTTCTGTCCCCCTGTGTTCGGTTGCCGGGGCTCCTCGTCATCGTCCTCGCTTTGCGATCCCTTTTCCTTTTTTTTGGCATTTAACTTTTTGGCCTGTTTAAAAACCCAACAATCTCTGTTGGTATGATTGGCTGGTTTGTCTGGGGTGCCATGGATCTGGCACGGACGATCGAGTATGCGGTCCAAGCTGGATGGTCCCTGGTTGTTTCTTTTATATGGCTTCTTCCACTGAGCGGACTTGGAGCTGCTGAATCCGGCGTTGACTGTAGTTTCATCGGTATTGTCACCATTGCTTCGGCGTTTGTGTCTGCTGCGTCGGAGCTTGCCGTTGCTGTTTTTAACATCAGAGGTGCCTGTTTCGCTGGCTGTGTTTTTGCTACGGGCCAGCCAACTATCCTCACCCGCGCGAAAGCGGGTCATGAGTGCCGTGAGGGCTTCCATGGACTTCGGCTTTTCCTGGCCGAGGTGGCGGGCGAGTCATTCGTCATGGATGCTATGTTTAAAGGCCGCTAGGGCTTCGGCATCCGGACAGTCGATGATCTGGTTCTTTTTAGTTAGGAACCTAGTCCAGAATTTCCTGGCTGACTCTCCAGGCAGTTGAACTATGTGACTTAAGTCATCGGCATCTGGCGGCCGGACATATGTACCTTGGAAGTTGTCAAGGAAGGCTTCTTCCCAGTCCTCCCAGCTGCCAATAGAATTTTCAGGCAGACTATTGAGCCAATGCCGAGCTGGCCCTTTGAGTTTTAGTGGGAGGTATTTGATGGCGTGAAGGTCGTCTCCGCGGGCCATATGGATGTGGAGAATAAAATCCTCGATCCATACTGCAGGATCGGTTGTTCCATCGTATGATTCAATATTTACGGGTTTAAACCCTTCTGGGAATTCATGATCCATTACTTCATCAGTGAAGCAAAGAGGGTCTGCGGCACCTCTATATCGGGCCGCATCGCGACGTAGCTCCGATGGAGTCCGTCTGCGGTTTTCAGCCCGGGCGTGACTAGGTTTGTCACGTCCGAATAGATAGCCGTCGTCGCGTGTCAAGGCACGTCCTCGCGATCCATAGATCAATCTTGTATGTCCTGCTCTACTGTCCAGGTCTTGCCGAAGGTCATATGTCTAACCCCGAGCTGTTTTATCCCTGCCTTTACGATGAGGTGGGGCCGTCTGGTGTTCGGCTTGAGTTGCCGCTTTATCCCGACCGCGTGGTGGTCGGTCCGCCGCATTGCGCGATGATGGTACGGGCTCTAGCGCCTCGTCATCGAACTGAGGTAGCAATTTGCGCTTCGGGTAACTTTTCGCTGTGTGCTTAAGGCCGTATTCTTCGGCTGCTAGGACATCAGTCCATCTGTCCTTGAGCAGATCTTGGTCAGCTTGAAGCTGCTGCTGCTTCTTTTTCAGGTTCCTTGCAGTGGCTATTAGCTGGCGCTTGAAGCGCTCCTGCTCGAGAGGTTCCTCAGGAACGATAAAATCCTCGTTGCCGAGGCTCACCTCCTCCTCGGAGAGCAGATGATAACTACCATCCTCCGAGTCTTCTTCTATGGCCTGTTCATCAGGGCTAACTTGCCCATCTTACCGATTGTCTTGTTCCACGGTTTGTTCGTCGGGCTCTTCTGTGTCTTCGGCACCATCCGGAGTGTTATCGTCTCCTGTGCCGGTGTTGCTGTCTTTGCTGCGGCGTGATTTAGAGCGGCGCTGCTAACGCTGGTGCTTTGGTTGTGTCTTAGGAGGGTCATCCTCCACTGGGTTTTTCTTGTCATCGCTGCTATTATCTTTTGGTGCATCCACCACGTATACGTCATATGAGGAAGTGGCCGTCCATCGTCCGGTGAACGGTGGTTTTGGGCCTCCTCTTCTCCGGCATCGTCGTCCATACCGTCGATGTCTTCGGAGTCATAATCGAGCGCGTCGGTTAGGTCTTCGACAGTGGCTATGAAGTGGACGGTGGTGGGAAACGAAATTCTCCATCGTCAGCCTCCAGTTCAAACCGGATATAATTCGGCTGTGAGTTCCCAGCTAGGGATAGATTTTTTAATGAGTTCAGCATGTCACCTAAGGGCGAGTGCCGGAAGATGTCCGTGGCGCTGAATTCGGTGATCGATAACTGATCCTGCTTGACATGCGTGGACGCACATGGCTTGGAACTTATAGCCGAAAACGAGTCCGAGGTTCCGGTGACACAGACATCACCCGAGGTAAGGTCTGTGTGCGGCTCCAACACCACCGAATCTACGGCTTCCATGGCGAGGTTGAGCTTCCCGTCCTCAGATGGCGCGATCTGCTCCGGATCTAAGGCCAGAGCGGTTACAGGTGCAATTTCCTAGGGATGGCCCGATGGCAGATTTAGGTCATGTTCATCATGGCGACGGGGAGCGACTGCCGTGGTCTCGAATCCGTCAAAGATCAAGTCTCCGCGGATATCTGCGACGTAGTTCAAGCTCCCGAATCTGACCTGATGGCCAGGGGCATAGCTGTCGATCTGCTCCAGATGGCCAAGCGAGTTGGCCCGCAGTGCGAAGCCGCCGAACACCAAGATCTGTCCGGGGAGGAAGGTTTCCCCTTGTACAACATTGTTGTTGACGATTGAAGGAACCATCAAACCTTTTGGGGATGGCACAGTGGAACTCTCAATGAAAGCACCAATGTCGGTGTCAAAACCGGCGGATCTCGGGTAGGCGGTCCTGAACTGTGCGTCTAAGGTCGATGGTAACAGGAGACGGGGGACACAATGTTTACCCAGGTTCGGGCCCTCTCTACGGAGGTAATACCCTACTTCCTGCTTGATTGATCTTGATGAATATGAGTATTACAAGAGTTGATCTACCACGAGATCGTAATGGCGAAAACCCTAGAAGTCTAGCCTATATGACTATATGTTTCCGGACTAAGCCCTCCGGTTTATATAGACACCGGAGGGGGCTAGGGTTGTACAAAGTCGGTTACAGAGAAAAATAATCCTCATATCTAATCGCCTAGCTTGCCTTCCACGCCAAGGAGAGTCCCATGCGGACACGGGAGAGAGTCTTCGGTCTTGTATCTTCACAACCCATTAGTCTGGCCCATGTCGAACAGGCCGGACGTCCGAGGACCCCTTAGTCCAGGACTCCCTCAATGAGCCGGCGGCGGTTTAGGGTAAGAAACAAGAGATCGAAAGCTAGGTCAAGCGTATTCGCTCCCTGGCAATCGAAACATAAGCAATACCACCTCAAACTGGATTAGGCCTTTACCTTCACCGTAAGGGGCCGAACCAGTATAAACTCCTTGTGTCCTTTGTCCCGCTTAACCCCTTTAGGCTAACCTAGTTGCGATGGCTCCACGACTAAGTCCTCACACTAGGACATCTGCCAGGACAATCCCACGACAGTTGGCGCCCACCGTGGGGCTAGCGCACGGTGGTTTCGAGTTCTTACAGGGCAACTTTGAAGGGATAAAAGGATACGCTGTGGGCCAGATGACCAAGAGTCATCACGGCAAGCTCCACATCGATGATGCAGGCTGGGGCCCCGAGGCCGGCTCAATCGAGTACGGGTACCGGGTTCCCTTCGGTGGAATCCACGTCTTCATCGGCAAGATCGGCGAACTGGGCCCTGAGCCGAACGTCTGCACCGACATCATCGAGACGGCTCAGCGTGCACGACCCGCCCGGGTTCAACCCGTCGTGAAACACGCCTTCGCTGGGTTCATCCATGGGGCGGAATTTGAGGAAGGATCCGTGTCTGGCGGTGAGACGGCCATCTATTCTGATGGTGAGTCGTCCACGGGCGAGACTACTTCATTGTATCAACTGCAAGACGGCATGCTTGGGGGCTGTTCCGATGGCGATAGTATCCTGGACCCCTATGAGCCGCCTAACCGGGTCGCGATTTTCATGGCCAGTACACAGCCAGGGCAGAATTCTACGACTGCAGCAGCAATGATTTCCGGGTCAGCAATGACAACGGGGGCCGGGGCAGGAGGCCCTGTGCGCCCGCCGGCTCAGGTCTTGTCCGATTTATTGGACACTTTGACAACATTGTTAACAGCAGAGGTTAACCCGGCAAATCAAGCTCAGCATAACGCGGAAGTTGCAAAACTACGAGATGAGATAGCTCAAGCCAAGGAAGATCTGGCAGCTGAGAACGCGAGGATGACTGCGGAGCGAGCTGCTCTGTACGCTCAGGCACAACAGATCCATGTTGATTCCTTCCGGCTCACGTTGGATCAGAATGCGTCAAACGAAGTCATGAGGAGGAGACATCAGAGTCATTTGCCCCCGGTTTACGAGGTGAGGAACCTCTCAACACACCTGGTGCAGGGACCAGTGACCCGCCAGAGGCAAACCGGGTGGTAGCCACGCCTAGGACTGGAGCGCCGGCTCAGCCACGCACAACAGATCCGCCTCGTCTGAATAATACCCTACCACAATATGTGCCGACGCCACGGGGTCATTATTCTAACCCTTTGGATAATATGATCGTTGTGGCGACGCGAGTGGCGGCTCTCCCAGTTGAAGGCGAGTCTCCGGCTGCGATTGAAACGCGGAGGGCTAGAGAGCTTCTTCAGTCAGCACTGGTACAGCAGGAGGCTTATTCTTACAGTCATGAGAGGATTCACTCAACCCCTCGCCCGAGCCGGAGTTATAGCAGACACATTGACTCACCGGCGGTTTCAAGCAGTGACATACGCCGTATTCAGCCTCGTGGACATGACCCGGCGCGCGGTGGTGCTAATGCTCAGGATTTGGTGGATCAGGGCAGAGCATGTCGGGAAGTTGATCTGGCGGCTCAGCAAGGGGCTCATCAATGTTCTCCGGTTTATCCGACAACTTCGGTGGAGACAGGGGTAACCTCTAGAACCTTGGGAGTGCCATGTTTGGTGCCAGCTTTGCGTAATGTACATTTGCCTAAAGATTTCAAGGGTCCTCATAAGGTGCCTAACTACACAGCTAACTTACCCCCTGAAGCGTGAGTTGAGAGTTATGAGATGGCAATGGAGTTGTTGGATGTTGACGATGCTGCATGTGCTAAGTATTTCATGATGATGTTGGAAGGGACGGCCCGTACTTTGTTGAAAGGGCTGCCAGCCAACTCCATTGGATCATGGGCCGAGTTAAAAGCCCGATTTATCCAGAATTTCAAAGATACATGCAAGCAACCTATGTCGATTGTGGATCTAGACTCCTGTGTCCAAGAAGAGGGCGAGTCAACAACCCATTGGGTGCGCCGGGTCTCAACTATCCTGCACTCATCAGATCGTATCAATGCCGGCTCATCAGTCTTAATGCTAGAGAAGAATTGTCGTTTTGCGCCCCTTAAGCAGAAGCTAGGGCGGCTCTAGTGCCACTGTAGCGACATGGGTGAGCTGATGGCGGCTCTAGTTAAGTATGCCGACTCTAATAGTACCAAGGACCCCGAGTCTGATGATGAGAAGCCAGGAAAAGGAAAGAAGAGTAGCAACGCCAAGGGGCAGCATCATAACCCGGCGAATCAGGGGGGAAATGGTAAGCGCAAGGCTGATAACAATTTGTATTTTGTGGCTAATACCAACACGCAGAATAATGGTCAGCGTCGTAAGGGAAGGCCATCTCCACGGATTGGAGGGCCAAGTTTCAATCTTGAGCAGGAACTGAATCAGCCTTGCCCAAGGCATGGTACACGTGATAGACTATCCACTCACCTCTGGAAGGATTGTTTCATTATGAAGGAATACAAAAATTCCAATCTTTTCCAGAATGATCATGGGCCGGGCGGCGGCTCAGGTTCCGGCTTTCATGGTCCAGGTTACGGTGGTGGCGGTTCGAATTCCGATTTCCAGGGCCAAAGCAATCAAGGCAGTCAAGGTGGTTATAATCAACAGTCTAGTCAGGGGAATCAACGACAGCAATCTGGTTATCAGAGTAATCCAAAGCAGCTGAATAGTGGGCAGTACCACGTTTTCACCACGAGTTTATGCAAGCGGGATCAGAAGCTCCGTAAAAGGGCTGTGAACACCGTTGAGCCGGCGGTTCCCCGTTACTTGCGATGGTCGGAGCAGCCCATTGTGTGGAGTCGTGAGGATCACCCACCTTGGGTTGATAATCCGGGTCAATTGGCTTTGGTGGTGGCACCTCAGGTTGGAGGGTACAAGTTTATTAAGGTACTCATGGATGGAGGCAGCAGTATTAATATCCTTCACTATGATACTTTCCGTCGTATGGGGTTAACTGACAAAAATCTTAAGCCGTCCAATACAGTTTTCCATGGAGTGGTGCCTGGTAAATCGGCATATCTGGTAGGCAAGATCACTTTGGAAGTGGCCTTTGGAGATGAACATGACTCCAGGGCCGAGACGCTAACCTTTGAGGTAGTCAAGATTCAGAGCCCGTATCACGCTCTGTTCGTATGGCCGGCTTGTGCAGAGTTCATGGCACGGCCTTGTTATGTTTATCTGCAGCTTAAAATGCTGAGTCACAAGGGGACCATCACAGTGCATGGAAGCCGGAAGATAGCTTTGAAGTGTGAAGAAGGTGATGTTGCTTATGCTGAGTCTGTCTGTGCAACAGAGGAATTGAAGTTCTATAAAGATAATGTTGACCAGGCAGATATGACATCTTTAAAAAAGCCAACTACAGAGCATGATCCGGCATTGAAGTTTAAGTCGGCAGATGACACTAAGCTAGTTGATTTTGTTCCTGGCGATTCATCCAAGCAGTTCAACATCAGTGCTAATCTGGATTCGAAATAGGAAAGCGCGCTCATCGAGTTCATCCATGAGAACCGGGACATCTTTGCATGGAAACCTTCTGATATGCCAGGTGTACCGAGGGAGCTCGCTGAGCACACTCTTAATATTGATCCAAAGTTTAAGCCGATCAAGCAATTCCTTTGTTGTTTCAATGAAGAGAGGCGTAAGGCCATTGGTGAACAGCTCTTGGCGGCTGGGTTCATTGTTGAAGTTTTTCATCCTAAGTGGTTGGCTAACCCGGTACTGGTGCTTAAGAAGAATGGCACTTGGCGTATGTGTGTGGACTACACGGACTTAAACATGGCTTGTCCGGCTGATCCTTTTGCTCTCCCTCGTATTGATCAAATTATTGATGCTATGGTGGGTTGTGAGCGTTTGAGCTTTTTGGATGCTTATTCTGGTTACCATCAGATCAAGATGGCAGTTAAGGACCAGGAGAAGACGGCTTTCATCACTCCTTTTGGAGCCTTCTATTATGTGTCTATGCCTTTTGGGCTCAAGGGTGCCCAGGCGACTTACCAGCATTGTGTGCAGAATTGTCTTGATGATCAGATTGGGCGCAATGTTCACGCTTATGTGGATGATATCATGGTGAAGTCCAGAAAGAAGGAAACATTGATAGATGATTTGAAAGAGACATTTGATAATCTCCGGGTCTACAAGATGATGCTTAACCCAGCCAAGTGTGTCTTTGGTGTGCCAGCTGGTAAGCTTCTGGGTTTTCTGGTTTCAGAACAAGGTATTGAGGCTAACCCGGAGAAGATAAAAGCTATCACCTCTTTGGCTAAGCCGGCGTGTATCAATGATGTTTAGCGTTTGGCGGGTCGTATCACGGCCTTAAGCCGGTTCATAAGCCGGTTGGGTCAGAAGGCTATCCCTTTATACCAGATGATGAAGAAGACATATCACTTTGTCTGGAGTGATGCTGCTGGTCAGGCCTTTGAGGCCTTGAAGAAACAGTTGGCTGAGCCGCCGGTTCTTGCTGCTCCCATTGACAAGGAGCCTTTGTTGTTATATGTCGCTGCCAATAGCCGAACTGTTAGTGTAGCCATTGTGGTGGAAAGGAAGGAAGCAGGCAAAAAGTATCCGGTTCAACGGCCGGTTTACTACATCAGTGAGGTGCTTATTGAGTTCAGACAGAGGTATCCACATTGGCAGAAGCTTGTATATGGGGTTTTTATGGCTAGCCGGAAGCTTAAGCAGTATTTTCAGGGTCATCCTATCACTGTGGTTAGTTCTGTCCCTTTAGGGGATATCATTCAAAACAGAGAAGCCACAGGTCGGGTAGCCAAATGGGCCATTGAGCTTGGACCTCATGGTTTAAAGTATGTGCCTCGTACAGCCATCAAATCTCAAGCACTTGTGGATTTTATCAATGATTGGACAAAGTTGCAGACGCCTGAAGAGAAGCCGGATAACACATATTGGACTATTCATTTTGATGGGTCCACGCAATTGGAGGGCTCGGGGGCTGGAGTTGTCTTGACTTCCCCACGAGGTGATAAATTTTCTTATGTTCTTCGGTTGATGTTCCCTTGTACTAACAATGCAGCTGAGTATGAGGCCTTGCTCCATGGTCTTCGGATGGCTAAGGAGATGAACTTAAGCCGGGTGAGATGTTTCGGCGACTCAGATCTAGTAGCTCAGCAAGTTTCTGGCACTTGGGATTCTAAGGATCCACTCATGGCGGCTTATCATCGAGAGGTTGATGCCATTGCGGGTCACTTCAAGGGTTATCAAGTTGAACATGTTGATCGCAGGAAAAATGAGGCGGCTGATGCTTTAAGCCGGTTAGGGTCTCAGCGTAAGCCGGTGCCACCTAACACTTTCCTGGATATTCTGCATAACCCTTCTGTCAAATTGCCTACAGAGGAGGATCTTGCTATTCCTGACCCGGAAGCACAACTGGTGGCGGCTCTTCATGCGATTCCTGATTGGACAGTTCCATATTTGCTTATATGACTCGGGGCGAGTTACCTGAGGATGAAACTTTGGCCAGGCAGATAACCCGGCGGTCTAAGTCAATGACTATCACTACTAGAATCAGGAACTTTGCCGTCAGCTAGCTGTTGGCAAAGAGGTCTTTGCCATCAGCTTTAGGAAACCTGACGGCAAAGATGCAGCTGAAGGCAAAGAAGGTGTTTGCCGTCAGCTCCCTCTTTGTCGTCAGCTAGCTGACGGCATAGAACCTCTGCCGTCAGCTAGCGAACGGCAAAGAGGCAGGGTGGGCCGATAGGGGGGGCATCTAATAGCCACTTTCTTTGCCGTCAGCTAGCGGACGGCAAAGAAATTTTGTCGTCCGCTAGCTGACGGCGGACGGCAAAGAGCCTAGCCCTATATGTATCAAAACGCCCTCGGGCCATGCCCCTCTCTCTCCCTCTCCCCTCATCCCAACCCCACGCCGCCGCCCCGCCCAGGCCGCCCCCTCGCCGCCGCCCCGCCCGGCTGCCTCCCTCGCCGCCGCCCCACCCCGGCTGCCCCGCTGCCCCGGCCGCCCTGCCGGACCGCCCCAACGCCCCGCCGCCGCGCCTCACCGCCCCGGCCGCTCCAAGGTGAGATATTTTCACTTTTTTCTATTTTTTAGATTTAGTTTAGTTAGGTTTAGTATAATTTAGTTTAGGTTTTCATTAGTTTAGTTAGTTTACTATAGGTTTAGTTTAGTTTAGTTTAGGTCAAGTTTCTGGTTTAGTTTAGGTTTAGTTTAGGTTTAGTTTAGTTACTTTAGTTTAGGTTTAGTTTAGTTTACTTTAGGTTAAGTTTCTGGTTTATTTTGAACATGTGAAATTTTATTGTTATTTTTTAGTTCAAGCATTTATTCCCGCTTCGACATCGACGATGCCTATCCTGCATCCTCATCGTCGACTCGATGGAGGAGGCCTGCTTGATCAGAGGGGCCATGTCCGAGACTGGGCTCCACTGGGCTGGTACTGGGAGGTTCTACCTTCCGGGGGGCGCACGTTGATGAGGAGTCAGCCCGTCGTTGACCCGAACCTTGTTTGGTGGCGGTCGTGTGGGCCAGTGACGGTGCCAAGGCTTTCGGACACTGTGGAGGTGGTACGTCACCGTGTTAGCGAGGAGGACGAGCACGTCCGTCGCTACATGGTTGCGTTGGAGGGCAGGTTGGACAATACCTGGCAGGTTCTTCAGGGATCTCATTGGAGATATGATTCTGTGATGGCTCCTTCTCTTTGGGTGTCCACCGCCCACACCGATACCCGTCGTTCGCTACGGTTCTAGCTGTATTAGCGATGCTATATGTATGATACTATTTGAGATGTATTAGTGATAATATTCGACGATGTACGGACAGAAGAGATGATGTAGTTTTGCTTATTGAATGCATGCTAATTTAGTTTACCCGGGGACGAGCGGGTTAGGGGGTTCCTCCGTGTCGATGGTACCCTAAATAGCAAGTATCGTCAGGGCGAGGTACATGTGGCCATCGGTGTCAAATACTACATCCACGTCCCACAAGTGACACACGGGTCCTGTGTCTCGCAGCAACAGTTCTCGGCGTCGATGGCGGTCGAACACCATTGCGAATTTGTCTGGCAGCCTCAGAGATGACGATTGAAAGCTAAGTGTTGAAACTTGAAACACCAAAACTGACTCAAGTCGGTTTGGTTGTTTGAAATTTCAAAACTTGGCTTTAATCCTCATCACAGAGGCTGCGAGACAAATTTGCCAAGGTGTTCGATCGTCATCGGCCACCAGAACTATTGTTGCGGGACGCCGGGCGCCGGGGTCACTTGTGGGACGTGGATCTAGTGTTCAACACCGACCGCCTCATGTACCTTGCACCGATGGTAGTTGCTATTTAGGGTTCTATCGACGCCGAGGAACCCCTAACCCGCTCGTCCTGCTGTAAATATTTAGTTCGGTTGACGGAAAAAACAATATTGCTATGTAACTCATCTTTCGATTTAAATGTGCAGTTTTTTCATCGCTGCGAGGGTCTAGTGTTCGACGAGCTCCGCCCCTACATTCGTGGGTTAGCACAAATGACATCTCGTCCCCCCTTGATTTGCTCTGTTCCGGTCTTCGTGCCGATGAAACTTGCTAGCTATAGGTGTCTTCAATCATCAGTATGCGTGACTGTCGGTGTCAAAACCGGCGGATCTCTGGTAGGGGGTCCTGAACTGTGCGTCTAAGGTCGATGGTAACAGGAGACAGGGGACACAATGTTTACCCAGGTTCGGGCCCTCTCTATGGAGGTAATATCCTACTTCCTGCTTGATTGATCTTGATGAATATGAGTATTACAAGAGTTGACCTACCACGAGATCGTAATGGCTAAACCCTAGAAGTCTAGCCTGTATGACTATGGTAATGAATATCCTCATCTGGACTAAGCTCTCCGGTTTATATAGACACCGGGAGGATCTAGGGTTACACAAGGTCGGTTACAAAGAAAGGAATCTACATATTTGGTCGCCAAGCTTGCCTTCCATGCCAAGGTGAGTCCTATCCGGGCACGGGTACAGTCTTCGGTCTTTGCATCTTCATAGCCCATCAGTCCGGCCCATGGCTAACAGGCCGGACGCCCGAGGACTCCCTCAGTAGCCCCTGAACCTGGCTTCAATGACAAGGTGTTCGGCGCGCAGATTGTCTTCGGCATTGCAAGGCGGGTTCCTTCTTCCGAACTCCAAGATAGTCTTCGGATGTATTGATCGTGTCCGGACCTGTAACACACGTACCACACACAACTGCAGAGGGAATATAATATCCCACGAGTCCCATCTGCTGACAACTTTTTGCAAGATGACATCTGTTCGGTCACTATATCGAACCGTTTTTGTCCGCCGTTCCGTGTTTCGAGATGCGGTTTCCATTGGCACGTCTTGTCAAAGCAGAGATCGTGTCCCCTTATTGCGGGATTTTCATCAATGCGGGCGTGGGTAACCCAACCGTGCCGTTTACACAGCCCTTGGGAATAGGCGAGTTTTAGGGCGAGTGGGGAGGCGTTCAATATTTACTGCCTCTATAAGGGGATAAGGATTCCCCCCTCTTCTCCCACGCCTTCTCTCCTCCTTCGCCCTTCCACCCTTGAGCTCCAGCGCCCAAGTTCTCATCTTCTTCCCACTTAAGCTAGCACTCAACCATGTCCGGATCCGGAGGCCAAGGCAAGTGGATGGTCTCCTCCGTCAAGGAGAAAGACATTACTGAGCTTCGGGCGGCCGGGTACTTGGCGAAGGAAATCGCCCATCGTCTGCCGGCCGAGGGACAAGTCGTCCCCACGCCGAAGCCCAACGAGAGGGTGGTATTCATCCCTCATTTCTTCCGCGGACTAGGGTTTCCACTCCACCCTTTCGTCCGTGGGCTGATGTACTATTACGGGATAGACTTTCACGATCTATCCCCGAACTCCTTCCTCAACATCTCGGCGTTCATCGTCGTGTGTGAGGCATTCCTCCACATGCAACCCCACTTCGGGCTGTGGCTCAAAGTCTTCAACGTGAAGCCGAAGGTGGTGGATGGCCAGCACGCGGAGTGTGGAGGAGCCATGGTGAGTAAGCTGTCCAATGTCTCCTGGCCGAAAGGCACTTTCGTGGAGACTGTCAAGGAATGGCAGAAACAATGGTCTACATTACGGAACCACGCGGCACCAACTGGGCCGCAGCTGCCGAATTCAACACCGGTGCTTCAATGCGGCTCACCTCCTGGCTCGAGAAGAGCCCGAACTGGTGTTCGCCAGACGAGCTGATAGCGCTGCAGACGCGCATTCAGAGCATGGTGGGCAAGAATGTCAAACTTGTTGATATAATCTAGGTGATGCTAGTTCGCCGGATTCTCCCGTGCCAAAGCCGAAGCCTTCCGCTATGGAAGTTCAATCCGAAGAAGCACCATAACCTGAAGAGGCTGTTCGAGACCACGCACAAAGATGCCTGGAGGTTGCTCTTCAAGGGCAACGAGATACCGCCCGCCACGATTCGGACCGTGGGCATGATGTCAACCACCCCACCATCGAGGTAAGTTTTTAACGCGTCCTCTACTTGTCTGTTTCAAGGAGGATATCTGAACTTTTACTATCATTGCTTCTTCAGGAATGGATGGAGAGGGCGAAGAAGATCCAGTGCCCGGCTCCGCTGTCTGAAGAACCAGTTATCCGCGTTTAGCGAAGATGCTGGTGCCGGCGCCCTATACAGCGCCGGCGAAGAAGGTCAAGGGGGTCTGAAGTGCCCCCCACCACAAGGGCGCTGCGGACGCGACGTCCGCAGACAAGACCCGTTCCTTCGCCACCGAAATTGACGACGATGAAGAGGAGGAGAAGGAGGAGGAGAGCGACTCTCCCCTTGATGGAGGGAGAAAGAAGAGGGCGGCCTCCACAATTCTGGAGGCGGAGGCGCCCAAGAAGGGGAAAGGCCAGCTTGTGGGCAGCTTCGCATGGGACGTCGACAGCAGTCCGGAGTGACGCCCCCGCACTAAGCCCCAGGCCGCATCGTAAGTGCTAAGACTCGTACATGCCCATAGATCTAACCTCTCCTCCTTGTCGTATTGACATGGTCAATCATGCTATTATAGTCCAGCCCACGACAACTCCCCGCGATCCTCATCAGAGGGTTCGTTGGACTCGAAGGAGATGGCCAGCGAGACATCGCCGGCCGCTTACTCTCCCAAGGCCAAGGGAGACGACGAGGTGCTCTCCCAACGGACCTTCCCAGGCCGGAGAGAGGCGCCAGAAGGCGAAGCCCCCATCGCCGAACACCAGGGGAAGCCAATTCCCATGGAGACTGGGGGTGAGGGCCGTATTCAATTCGGCCCTCAACCGGACTCGATTCCGGAGACGGTAAGACTCCGGAATCCGGCACGCAGCCTTCGAAAGAAGGGGGTATGCCTATTCCACCGGTGACCCCTGTCCAACCAGGGGCACCAGATAATCTGCTGGAAGCGCTATGAGGCGCTTCCATTATGGACGAGCACCGTGTTCTTATGGGCACGGTGATTGAAAGGGTTCAGTCTGCCAAGAGCGGACTGACCGAAGCCTGCAGTAGCCTTCTGACAGGTTTTGAGGTAAGCGACGCAAAAGGAGGAAATCCCGATATAGACAGTAGCCCCTGAGACACTGTCCGGTGTTCGGAAAGAAAAACCGAACAGAGGATCAATCCCTGATGGCAGGAGAGTAATTAAACTTGTCTAAAATGAATGCGCAGGCGTCGCTGTTGGCCGCAGCCTCACATACTGCCGAAGTCTCGAGACTAAAGCAGAGACTGGAGCGGACCGAGGAGGAGCTCGGTCAGGTGAGGAGGCCTCCAAGAAAAACAAGGTATGTGATAACCCGTTTTATATTAAGAAGGTAAAATGATATGCATTGACTGAAGTGTCAAGATGTATATAGGAGCGACGACTGAGGTCGAGGCCCTGGCCGAAGCCGAGGGGAAGGCTATCAAGGAGCAGGCCGCCTGTAAGAAGCTCAAGGCCCGGGTCAACGAGATTCAACAAGAGCTCCAGGACGCGGTGAGGAAGTGCGAGACCTTGGAGCGCGACGCGTCGGTTCGAGAGACCGAACTCGCCATGGCTCATCAGAGTGCGGAGATGGCCCGGAATGAGGCCCAGGGCGCCTCTAGGAGATCCATGAGGCCAGGGAGATCACGGCGGGTAAGGCATTTAGTATGCAAAGCAAGTGTATAAAGAACAAGTATTTCTTACTAACCCGGATTCGGAGTTCTCCAGGAGCCTACACAGATTTGCCGCGCAGTGTGTCCGACGTCGCGGAGTTCTTTCGAGCCAAAGAAGGGGGCTCCATGGAGAAATTGTTCTGGTCACAGTATCTTGCGCCAGAGCATCCCGTGCCCTTCACCGATCAGCTGAAACAGCTGGTGGAGCTGCATAGGGTGGCCGAACTAGCCATGAAGGATTTGATAATCCGGCTATGGCCAGCCGAAGCTATGCCCGGCAGCTACTTCGGACTCGTGAAGCGGCTGGTGAACGCCTGCCCTCAGCTGGACGTCGTTAAGCGATCGGCCTGTATTGAAGGTGCGCGCATGGCCTTCGCCCGTTGCAAGATGTGGTGGGCGAAGATGGACGCCGTCGAGCTGACCAGGGGGCCGCCAGAGGGCAAGGAGTACCACACACCCGAGCACTATTTTGCGGATGTCCTAGAGGGGTCTCGCATTGTGGCAACACAGTGTGGGCAAGACATTATTTTCGAATGAATATATTCGTGTTGTCTTTGCCTTGTATGATGAAACAAAGTCGGTTTGTAATATAATGCTTGTTATGTTTTAATTTTTTGCTCCTGTGCGGCCGTGTTGTATGAAATCTGAGGGTTGGCCAGTCGTCGGCTTCTGCCCCCACGTAGGTAGTACAGAGGTGTTCGGGGTGGAATCTAAACAATCTTGATCCAATTATATGGTCCTTGAAGGAGTTGTTTAGCGCAACGAACCAGGCAATCAGACTATGCGGCTTAAACACCCTCACTTAGCCATAGGAGTTTTATAATAAAACATGGGCGCAGCCCCAGGTATCCAAACCAGAGTGCTATGAGCGTCTGATCGGGAAGTACCGATCCTTCGCGTAATGCGGAAAAAATCTCCAACGATTTGCAACCTCCGAACAGCTGACCGGCTCTCGCCGTATCATGACAGTCAGTTTTCGGCTTTCTCTACTGAGGTGCTCCTTTGGATAAACCAGGGCACAATCGCAGCAGTTCTCCCTTTACTACTTTAGCTGATATAGCGGAACATAAGGTAGCAAGCACAGGAGACGGGCAACCCAACTATTGACCAAAGACATGATTCGGAGCCAATGCACATAATGCTAAATTCGGTGTGCTGAACTATATTGTAAAAGTGTCCGGACTTTTGTTGCCATGTTGTGGGGTGCTATGAAGCCCCTGGCAAGGTAGAACACACTGAGAGTACGGGTGTTATCTGATAGAATTACCAGGAAGAAAAAGGAAAAAAAAGAAAGAGGAAGAACCAGTGGTAAGCTAAAGCCGTGGAAATTTAGGCCGCAAACTATTTCTATTATAATTTCATTGGTGCGTAAAGCGCATTTGTACAAGTGGTGCAATAAGCAGAAAGGCTATTTACTATGCCTTCACCAAGAGAGAGCTGCGTATGGGTCCTGAAGAACAGGTAGAGTGATCGTTTAATGAAACCACCTGGAGAAGTCCCCCATATGTTTGCGGCTCTCCCGTGCTGAGCTTGTATAATACCATCCGTCAGGGTCAACTGACCGCTCTGATTCTTGCCGTCTTGGTGTGCTTGTCCTTCGAGAGGATCCATGATCAGGCCATCGGATGGGGTCTGCGGGATTGAGACCTGAAAGGAAAAAGTAAAAGTGAAAGTATGTGTGTATCCGGTGCCGGTTGAGCCGCACCGTGGATCACAAGCTAGATGTGCCTCCGTCGATGCCCATGGAATTTCGAGTGCGTAGTTATGTACGCGCGGCGCGAATGCCACCGCTCGATCGGGACTGAGACGGAGGCCGGATTGCTAATCGAGCTCCTGATGAGCCGAGCTGTCCTACTGCGGGGTAGTTCGGACCCTCTTAACGGTGTCCGTGGGCTTGGCAGCCGCATTAGGGTTCTGCTTGAGGAGGCCGCTCTGTACTTCTGCTGCTAAGGTAGCTGTGTGTTCTTCTGTACGGAGGGAGCATTCCGTATTTCTGTTAACCGTGATGACGCCGCGTGGACCGGGCATCTTGAGCTTAAGATAAGCATAGTGTGGCACCGCGTTGAATCGAGCGAACGTGGTTCGTCTAAGCAGTGTGTGATAGCCACTGCGAAAGGGGACGATATCGAAGATTAACTCTTCGCTTCAGAAGTTGTCCGGAGATCCGAAGACAACCTCTAGTGTGATTTAGCCCGTACAACGGGCCTCTACACCTGGTATGACCCCTTTGAAGGTGGTCTTTGTGTGTTTGATCCAGGATGGGTTTATGCCCATCTTGCGCACTATATCCTGATAGAGCTGATTAAGGCTGCTTCCACCCTCCATGAGGACTCACATCAGGTGGAATCCATCAATGATTGGGCCAAGGACTAGTGCGGCTGATCCTCCATGCCGGATACTGGTCGGATGATCCCGACGATCAAAAGTGATCGGGCACGATGACCATGGATTGAATTTTGGGGCGATGGCTCTATCGCATAGACATCCCGGAGTGCGCGCTTGCGCTCCCTCTTGGGGATGTGTGTGGCATATATCATGTTCACCATTTTGACCTGAGGGGGAAACTTCTTATGTCCCCCTGTGTTCGGTGGCTGGGTATCCTCGTCATCATCCTCTCTTTGCGACCCCTTCTCCTTGTTCTCGGTGTTTAACTTGCCGGCCTGTTTGAAGACCCAACAATCTCTGTTGGTGTGGTTGGCTGGTTTTTCAGGGGTGCCGTGTATCTGGCACGGACGATCGAGTATGCGGTCCAGACTGGATGAGCCCGAATTGTTCTTATTGTACGGCTTCTTCCGCTGACCAGACTTGGAGCCACTGAATCCGGCGTTGACCGACGTGTCATCGGTATGGTTGCCATTGATTCGACGCTTGTGTCTGTTGCGTCGGGGCTTACCGTTGTTATCCTTGCCTTCAGAGGTGCCGGGTTTGCTTGCATTATTATTGCAATGGGCTAGCCAACTATCTTCGCCCGCGCAAAAGCGGGTCATAAGTGCCGTAAGGGCCGCCATGGACTTCGGCTTTTCCTATCCGAGATGTCGGGCAATCCATTCGTCGCGGATGCTATGCTTAAAGGCCGCTAGGGCTTCGGCATCCGGACAGTCGACTATGTGGTTCTTTTTAGTTAAGAACCTAGTCCAGAATTTCCTGGCTGATTCCCTGGGCTGTTGGACTATATGACTTAAATTGTCTGCGTCCGGAGGCCGGACGTATGTTCCTTGGAAGTTGTCCAGGAAGGCTTCTTCCAAATCTTCCGAGCTGCCGATAGAGTTTTCTGGGAGGCTGTTCAACCAGTACCGGGCTGGTCCTTTGAGTTTTAACGGGAGATATTTGATGGCGTGGAGATCATCACCACGAGCCATATGAATATGGAGGAGAAAATCCTCGATCCAGACCGCGGGGTCTGTTGTCCCATCATACGATTCCATGTTTATGGGTTTAAACCCTTCTGGGAATTCATGATCCATTACGTCATCAGTGAAGCAAAGAGAGTGTGCGGCGCCTCTATATCGGGCCACGTCGCGACGTAGCTCTGATGGAGTCCGTCTGTGGAGTTCGACCCGAGGGTGACTAGACTTGTTTCGTCCGAATAGGTGGCCGTCGTCATGTGTCGGGGCACGCCCTCGCGATCCGTAGATCGATCTAGTATGTCCTGCATTGTTATCTAATTTTTGCCGCGGGTCATAGGTATGTCCCCGAGCTGTTTTATCTCTACCCTTACGGTCAGGTGGAGCGGGCTGGTGTTCGGCTTGAGCTGCCGCTTTTTCCCGACCCCGTGGTGGTCGGTCAGTCGCATTGCGCGATGACGGTGTGGGCTCCAACGCCTCATCATCAAACTGAGGTAGCAATTTATGCTGCGGGTAACTTTTGGCTGGGCGCTTAAGGCCGTATTCTTCAGCTGCCAAGACATCAGTCCATTTATTGTTGAGTAGATCTTGATCAGCTTGAAGCTGCTACTGCTTCTTTTTCAGGCTCCTTGCAGTGGCTATTAGTTGGCGCTTAAAGCGCTCCTGCTCGAGGGGCTCCTCAGGTATGATAAAGTCCTCGTTGCCGAGGCTCACCTCCTCCTTGGAGAGCGGGTGATAACTACCGTCCTCCGAGTTTTCATTTATGGCCTGTTCGTCAGGGATGACTTGTCCATCTTCTTGATTGTCCTGTTCGGCGGTTTATTCGTCGAGGTCTTCTACGTCTTCGGCACTGTACGGGGTGTTGTCGTCTCCTGTGCTGGTGTTGCTGTCCTTGCTGCGGCGTGGTTTAGAGCGGCGCCGCTGACGCCGACGCTTTGGTTGTGTCTTAGAGGGGTCATCCTCCTTTGCTGGGTTTTCCTTGTCGTCGCCACTGTTATTTTTGGGTGTATCTACCATGTATACATCGTATGAGGAAGTGGCCGTCCATCGTCCAGTAAATGGCGGATTTTGGCCTTGCTCCTTGTCGGCATCATCGTCCATACCGTCGATGTCTTCGGAGCCGTAATCAAGTGTGTCGGTTAAATCTTCGACTGTGGCTATAAAGTGGGTGGCGGGTGGGAAGCAAGATTCTCCATCTTCAGCCCCTAGCTTGAACCGAACATAGTTCGGCGGTGAGTCCCCAGCCAAGGACAGGTTTTTTTAATGAGTTTAGCACATTGCCCAAAGGTGAATGCTGAAAGATGTCTGCGGCGCCGAATTCAAAGATCGATAAACGATCAAGTTCGGCGTCCGCGGGCTCATATGGTTCAGAACTTATGACCGGAGACGAGTCCAGAGTTCTGGTAACGCAGATGTCCCATGAGTTTAGGTCCATGTGCGGCTCCAACGCCACGGGATTCGTGGCCTCCGTGGCAGGGTTGAGCTTCCCATCCTTGGATGGCGCGGTATGCTCCGGATCTACGGCCAGAGCAGTTACAGGAGCAATCTCCTGGATGTGGTCCGATGACAGATTTAGGTCATGTTCAACGGGGTGACCAGGAGCGATCGCCGCAGTCTCGATCCAGCGAAGATGAAGTCTCCACGGACGTCCGCAACGTAGTTCAAGCTCCTGAATCTGACCTGATGGCCAGGGGCGTAGCTATCGATCTGCTCCAGATGGCCAAGCGAGTTGGCCCACAGTACGAAGCCGCCGAATATGAAAGTGTTGCCGTTGACGATTGAAGGGGCCATCGAATCTTTTGGGGACGGCACAATGGAACTCTCAATGAAAGCACCAATGTCGGTGTCAAAACCGGCGGATCTCGGGTAGGGGGTCCCGAACTGTGCGTCTAAGGTCGATGGTAACAGGAGACAGGGGACACAATGTTTACCCAGGTTCGGGCCCTCTCTATGGAGGTAATACCATACTTCCTGCTTGATTGATCTTGATGAATATGAGTATTACAAGAGTTGACCTACCACGAGATCGTAATGGCTAAACCCTAGAAGTCTAGCCTGTATGACTATGGTAATGAATATCCTCATCCAGACTAAGCTCTCCGGTTTATATAGACATCGGGAGGATCTAGGGTTACACAAGGTCGGTTACAAAGAAAGGAATCTACATATTCTGTCGCCAAGCTTGCCTTCCACGCCAAGGTGAGTCCTATCCGGACACGGGTACAGTCTTCAGTCTTTGCATCTTCATAGCCCATCAGTCCGACCCATGGCCAACAGGCCGGACGCCCGAGGACCCCTTAGTCCAGGACTCCCTGGGTGACCACTATGCGTCTCCCATTCGAAAGGGTTACATCTATAAATATGCATGCATTTGCATATTTATAACCATGATTCTTTCAAATTGTCCAATGTTATCCATGGACAACCCGAGTATGTGTAGATTGGGTTCGTTTTCCCATATGCTCTGCTCCGGATCTGATGCAGAATTTCTTCAATGCCTCCCTGTTGTTCTCCGGGTACACATCCTCTCTGCTTATTGCCAAGACGTGTATCAGGAGAACAGCGGGGAGGTGCTGCCGAAATTTTGCGTCGGATCCGGAGCAGAGCATGGGAAAACAGGCCCAATCTACACATACTCGGGTGGGATTAGGACCTATCGTTACCTATTAGCGTCTAGGTTGCATTGATGTAATAAAAGTGAAAAACTTCTTTAACTGATAAATATATACACGCTGATTTATATATATATTTATTATGTGTCCATTAGCTAGGCAAGATGACTGATCATGCATGGATGTACACCGGTCACACTAGTCAGAAAGACATGACCACTGAATGGTTAACAAAAACCAAGGGGTTTCTGAGAGCCGCATTTGCAAATGGCCAAAGGATAACATGGTGCCCCTACGCCGGGTGCAATCATTGGCACAAGAGGACAGAGGATGAAATGGGCAAACACCTGCAGAAGTGGGGTTTTACGCCAGATTATATGGTGTGGACATTTCATGGCGAGTCTGCCCAACGTGCCAGAGCTAAGGTGCTTCGTCATTGCACCGACGAGCATGGTACCGGGATGCAAGACATGATGCAAGACTTTGATGATGCTCGGGACTCGGACGATGAGATGGAGGAATCTGCAAAGGCCTTCAATTAAATGTTGGAGTCTTCAAAACGTCCTCTCCATGAGCACACCGAGCTTTGTTAGCTGGATGCCATCTCACAAATAATGGCTCTGAAGGCTCAATTCAACTTGGGCAGAGAATGCTATGACGCAATTATGACAATATTTGGACGTTTTCTACCCAAAGGCCATGTACTACCTGCAAACCTGTACCAGTCAGACAAAATTCTCTGTGCTCTTAAGATGCCCTATGAGAAGATACATGCATGTGAGAAAGGATGTGTCTTATTTAGGCTTCAGTATGCGGTCTTGAACTATTGTCCCATTTGCAAGTCATCCAGGTATGTTGTGGTAGACAACGGTATGGGTGAGAAGATGCAGACCAAAATCATCGTTAATGTTCTTCGGTATATGCCAATCGTACCAAGACTTCAACGTCTTTTCATGGTCAAAGAGACGACAAGACAAATGACATGGCACAAAATGGGCAAAAGAACCCAACTAGATGCAGATGGGAAGCTGATGATGGTGCACACATCGGACGGTGAAGCATGGAAGAGCTTCGATGCATTACATGATGACAAAGAGGCAGGTCTGAGGCATCCTCGAGTCGGCATCAGCATGAATGGGTTCAGTGTGTTTGGTCTGACGGCAGCGCAATACAGTTGTTGGCCCGTATTTGTCTTTCCACTCAATCTCCCCCCGGACAGATTATGCAAAGAAAGAACATTTTCCTGACGTTGATAATTCCAGGGCCCAACTATCCGGGGAAGAATATGAATGTGTACATGCAGACGCTGAAGGACGAATTGCAAGAAGCCTGGGATAATGGGTTCAAGACATACGACGCCTTTAGCAAACGGAACTTTATAATGCGTGTCTGGTACATGTACTCGACGCATGACTTGCCGGCGTATGCGCTATTCGTTGGCTGGTGTGTGCATGGAAGGTTCATGTGCCCCACATGCAAGGGAGTGTTGGAAATATGCCCTAGAGGCAATAATAAATGGTTATTATTATATTTCTTTGTTCATGATAATTGTCTATTGTTCATGCTATAATTGTATTGTCCGGAAATCGTAATACATGTGTGAATACATAGACCACAACGTGTCCCTAGTAAGCCTCTAGTTGACTAGCTCATTGATCAACAGATAGTCATGGTTTCCTGACTATGGACATTGGATGTCATTGATAACGGGATCACATCATTAGGAGAATGATGTGATGGACAAGACCCAATCCTAAGCATAGCATAAAAGATCGTGTAGTTTCGTTTGCTAGAGCTTTTCCAATGTCAAGTATCTTTTCCTTAGACCATGAGACCGGATACCGTAAGAGTGCTTTGGGTGTGCCAAACGTCACAACGTAACTGGGTGACTATAAAGGTGCACTACGGGTATCTCCGAAAGTGTCTGTTGGGTTGGCACGGATCGAGACTGGATTTGTCACTCCGTGTGACGGAGAGGTATCTCTGGGCCCACTCGGTAATGCATCATCATAATGAGCTCAATGTGACTAAGGCATTAGTCACGGGATCATGCATTGCGGTACGAGTAAAGAGACTTGCCGGTAACGAGATTGAACAAGGTATTGGGATACCGACGATCGAATCTCGGGCAAGTAACATACCGATTGACAAAGGGAATTGCATACGGGATTGATTGAATCCTCGACATCGTGGTTCATCCGATGAGATCATCGTGGAACATGTGGGAGCCAACATGGGTATCCAGATCCCGCTGTTGGTTATTGACCGGAGGGGCGTCTCGGTCATGTCTACATGTCTCCCGAACCCATAGGGTCTACACACTTAAGGTTCGGTGACACTAGGGTTGTAGAGATATGTGTATGCGGAAACCCGAAAGTTGTTCGGAGTCCCAGATGAGATCCCGGACGTCACGAGGAGTTCCGGAATGGTCCGGAGGTAAAGAATTATATATAGGAAGTCAAGTTTCGGCCACCGGGAAAGTTTCGAGGGTTACCGGTATTGTACCGGGACCACCGGAAGGGTCCCGGGGGTCCACCGGGTGGGGCCACCTATCCCGGAGGGCCCCGTGGGCTGAAGTGGGAAGGGAACCAGCCCCTAGTGGGCTGGGCGCCCCCCCATGGGCCTTCCCCCTGCGCCTAGGGTTGGAAACCCTAGGGTGGGGGCGCCCCACTTGCCTTGGGGGGCAAGGCACCCCCTTGGCCGCCGCCCCCCATCTAGATGGGGTTTGGCCGGCGCCGCCCCCCTCCCAGGGGGCCTATATAAAGGGGGGGAGGGAGGGCAGCAGTAACACAGCCTTGGGCGCCTCCCTCCTCCCCTGCTACACCTCTCTCTCTCTCTCGTAGAAGCTCGGCGAAGCCCTGCCGGCATCCCGCTACATCCACCACCACGCCGTCATGCTGCTGGATCTCCATCAACCTCTCCTTCCCCCTTGCTGGATCAAGAAGTAGGAGACGTCGCTGCACCGTACGTGTGTTGAACGCGGAGGTGCCGTCCGTTCGGCACTCGGTCATCGATTATTTGGATCACGGCGAGTACGACTCCGTCATCCACGTTCATTGGAACGCTTCCGCTCGCGATCTACAAGGGTATGTAGATGCACTCCTCTCCCTTTGTTGCTAGTATACTCCATAGATGCATCTTGGTGAGCGTAGGAAAATTTTAAAATTATGCTACGATTCCCAACAGGGAGCTCTTGAGTTTCGTTGGCTTCAGGCCGGTCGCAAGTTTTCTTGCTTCGACATGCATAGATCGTTCCTGCATCCTAGCCATATGTTCAGGAAAGACAAGAAGAACTTCATCAGAGGTAGAGTTGTCAAAAACTCTGCACCACCTGCTTTGACAGGCCAAGAGACACTAGATCAGTTAAACGCTCTCGAGCCAGATCCAGAGCGTCCAAGGTATTTCAAGGGGTATAATTCGACACACGCCTGGACTCACAAGACATGCTTGTGGGATCTGCCTTACTTCAAAGACCTCCTTTGCCCACACAACATCGACATGATGCACACTGAGAAGAATATCGCCGAGGCACTTTTTGGTACATTGTTCGGTGTAGATGGGAAGTCAAAGGATAATACTAAGGCTAGAGTCGATCTGGAGGCGCTATGTGATAGGCCGTTACAAAACATGAAAGAACCGAAAGGAAAGCAGGACTGGACGAAGTCAAAGGCATGGTTCAATCTTGGAAGGCCAGCTATGAGGGAAATTATCTTGTGGGTGCAACAGCAGTTGATGTTCCCCGATGGGTATGCAACGAATCTAAAGAGGGGAGCGAGTCTTGATAAACTGAAGATATTTGGTCTCAAGAGTCATGATTGGCACATATGGATTGAGCGGGTAATGCTGGTGATGTTGCGTGGCTTCATCCCTGAGGATGAATGGCTAGTACTGGCAGAGCTGAGCTATTTCTTCCGTGTTCTCTGTGCGAAAGAACTATCGCCTGGCCTGCTAGAAGAAATGGAAGAGTTTGCGCCAGAGTTGATCTGCAAGTTACAGAAGATCTTTCCGACGGGCTTCTTTAATCCAATGCAGCACTTGATTTTGCATCTCCCAACTGAGGCAAGATTGGGGGGCCTGTGCAAAATCGTTGGTGCTACGCCACTGAGAGGATGCAGAAGACGCTACGAGCAAAATGTAAAAATAAACGTAGAATTGAAGCATCGATGGCTGAGGCATTCATTACCGAGGAGGCGGCAAACTTCGTGACAGCACACTACGAAGCCAAAAATCGTCATTTGCATAATCCGAAGCCTCGGTACAATGCTGACGAACCTAAAAAGGGTGGATCCAACCTGAGCCTATTCAAAGGGGATCTCGCACCAGCCGGTGCTTCTTATTCCTTAACGTTGGATTTCGAAGAATGGCAGATCATTTCGTTGTATATCTTCACCAACCTAACAGAAGTGCGGCTGTACATCGAGTAAGTTCTCGGTACATTGTTTCGCAACTTCTAATTCCTTTGAACTACTCTTATTCCCGGATAAATTTGATACAATCGATACGTCGCCGTATTCTCGTATGGAGCGGTGATCCAAAAGGATTCCATTGAAGAGTATGAGCTTCTGGCAAAGCATGGACGCGGCTATCCCGGTTTCATCTCTTGGTTCAAACGAACGGCAATTTCCATTAGATAATTCCATTACTTCGTCTAATTTGTGGCTAATGCAATAATCCCTTTCGTATTAAACTTGCAGGATAATTCAGACCTTATGGACGCCGAATTGAGACAAGTCGCTAATGGTTTTGACTATAAGGTCCATTCATTTGACAAATACGACATCAACGGGTATCGCTTTCGTACATATGGGAAAGAGCTATCTATGGCCGACCGAAAGTCTACAAATTGTTGTGTCTCTGCTATCGGCGAAGGAGATACCGAGTATTATGGAAGAGTTGAAGCAATTTATGAACTTCAATTCTATGGTGAAACCCACCAAACGTCGTAGTCTTCAAATGTTATTGGTTCCAACCGAAGGAGACTAGAAGGACTCATGAACATATAGGGCTAGTGGAAATCAATCAAAGCACCCATTTGGATGTTCCCGATGTCTATATTATGGCTCAATAGGTAACCCAAGTTTTCTATCTACCGTGGGCCTGTAAAAGTGATCCTAATCTCAAAGGTTGGGATGTCGTTTATGAAGTGCCGCCACGTGTTAGACCACCTCCCCCCAATGAAGATGATTATGCACCTCACATTAACCCAAACACATATGAAGGAGAATTCTTCCAAGAAACACGTCTTTCCAAAAAACTTTCAAGAACCGCTCTACTTCACCCCATAACATTGAAGTACATAGCAACAGTGAACCCGACTTCACCCCTCGGCCAGAACAAGAAGAGCCTGAACTAGAAGAGGTTACTGCTGTGGATGACCTGTCAATGCTTGACAGATTACGTAGAGGTGTCCTTCCACATGATGATGATGCATTTATTAATGATGATGATGAGCTCGTCATTACTAATAGTGATGATGATGCATTTATTGATCCCGAAGCATTTATTGAACCAGATTATGACTAGGTATTCAATTTTTAATGTTGTACTTGATTTATATAGTTACTTCTATATTTTTCTTACTTTGTATGATTGTTTCTTATACATAGTGTCATGGTCTTGATGTCCGTCCCCGTCGGTCCTTGCCCGCTTTATGATTCATATGTGGTAAATTCTCTTTCATAACTATTTGTTGCATTTCTCATTTATGACAATTATGGCTATCAAGTTGACATAGAGATATTTTAATCTAGGAGGTATGTGAACCGGAATTTGAAACCGACCCTCTTGTCGAGCAGTTAAATTTAGTTGAAAAAGAAAATGAGTATTTGAAAGAAAAAATTAAAAGAATTGAAGAAGAGAAGATGACATTGGAGTTGTATGTTGCCGATGTCATCGATGATCACAAGATGAAGATGAATGCAATGCGCTTGAAGATGGATGGAATGCGCCTGAAGCTTAAGAAGATTAGAAAATATGCCATTGATAATGAGGCTTGGTATCATTATGTCGTTGGATCAATCTTTACCTTAGTTGCGATCCTCATCGCATTTATTGTGATGAGGGTAAGTTTTCTCTAGTGTTTTGCTTAACAAATGCATACTTAGCTTACTTTCCTCCTAAATGGCATAACTACCTAAGTGAGACAAAAAAATGAGCTATACTTAGCTTTCTTTCCTAAAAAATGTCATGATAATCTTTGTTACCTCCAAAATGATATAGACTTACCTTACTTTCCTTGAAAATGACATAATAACCTTAGTAAGCTCTAAAATGACCTATTTACCTAGCTTAGCTCTAAAATGACCTACACTTAGAAAAAGAAAGAGAAGAAAAAAATCTTCTTCTTCTTCTTCTTCCTTTTCTTCCTCTTCTTCTTCTTCTTCTTCTTTTTCTAGATAGTCTTCTTCTTCTAACTTGCTTCTTTTCCAATTTGCAGATTTGCTTTAGATGAGGAAGCTTGCGTTGATGGTGTCTACTCTTCTCTTTATGCTTCCTTCTTGTTTTGATTTTGTACGATGAACAATGTCAAACTTGCTACCTATATATGTATGTATCGATGAAACCATTGTATGCTTGTTGTTGGCTATGTTGGCTATGTATATGTGTTGGATGAAACCATTTTCTATGTATATGTGTTGGATGATCATATCCATATGGCAGGGATATGATTTGGTATGTATAGGTGTTGGTATGCTTGTCGAAAGTATTTTCATATGTGTGTGTATATATATGTGTGAAATTCTGTCAAATTGAATGGTTTCAAGAAAAAACAGGGGCTATATAGACTCTTTGCCGTCAGCTGGCGGACGACAAAGAGCTTTGCCATCAGCTAGCGGACGGCAAAAAATGCCACGTGTCAGCTACCTGTTCAACCTGGGGCAGTAAGCTGCCTATTTGGATGCTTTGCCGTCAGCGAGCGGACGACAAAGAACATCGAATATTTGACGTCAGCCAGCTGACGGCAAAGCTACCAAATAGGCCAGGCCCCAGGTGCTGCCACATGGCACGCTTGGCCGTACGCCGGCCGACGGCAATGATTCAGTGCTATTTGCCGTCAGCTGGCTGATGGCAAAGATACAAAGGTCTTTGCCGTCCGCCAGCGGACGGTAATGAACGCCGTTAACCCCTTAACGGACCTAAGCTGGCACGTGCGCCGTCCAGGCTCTTTGCCATCAGCTGGCGGACGATAAAGACCTTTGTATCTTTGCCGTCCGCCAGCAGACGGCAAAGAAACCTTTGCCGTAGCCTGTTCAGCCGGACATGTTGCCATCAGCTGGCTGACGACAAAGGTCTTTGTCGTCTACCATGTGTGCCTTTGCCATCCGCCATGGCTGACGGCAAAGTTCCTGATTCCTGTAGTGTATTGTCAATGGAGAGTCGCATCATCACAGTGTCACAGGGGCGTTTCAACGTTGTGTTTCTGCTGAAGAAGGCTGTGAGATTCTACGAGAGATTCATGAAGGAGATTGTGGTCATCATGCCAGCTCTAAGTCTCTCGTAGCCAAGGCTTTTCGTCATGGGTTTTATTGGCTGACGGCTCACGCTGATGCTGAGGATCTAGTCAGTAAATGTGATGGTTGTCAGAAGTTCTCACGATGATTTCATGTGCCGGCTCAAGAATTGAGTATGATTCCAATTACTTGGCTGTTTGCAGTCTGGGGGCTTGATATGGTTGGGCCTTTCAAAAGGTCCAAAGATAAAAAAGACTCACCTTTTGATGGCGGTTGACAAGTTTACAAAATGGGTTGAAGCAGAGCCGGTTAGTAAGTGTGACGCGGCGACGGCGGTTCAGTTCATCAAAAAGGTGATTTTCCGTTTTGGTTTTCCCCATAGCATTATCACTGATAATGGAACTAATTTATCCAAAGGTTCTATGAAACAATTTTGTCAACGTGAGCATATCCGGCTTGATGTATCATCAGTGGCTCACCCCCAATCTAATGGTCAAGCTGAGAGAGCCAATCAAGAGATCCTGAGAGGCATCAAGCCCCGGCTTATGGTTCCTTTGCAGAGGACGCCGGGTTGTTGGGTGGAGGAGTTACCCTCAGTGTTATGGAGTATCAATACTACCCCCAACAGATCTACGGGTTACACGCCTTTCCTCATGGTTTACGAAGTAGAGGCGGTTCTCCCTAGTGACATCCGTCATGATTCGCCCCGTGTGGCGGCTTATGTTGAAGCTAACAATGAAAAAGCACGTCAGGATGCACTTGACCTATTAGACGAGGAGCGTGACATTGCGGCGGCTCGTTCAGCGATTTACCAACAAGATCTGCGTCGTTATCACGGCCGCCGGGTTAAGACCAGAATCTCTCAAGAAGGTGACTTGGTGCTCCGGTTATCTAGGATCAAACTGATATGCACAAGCTATCCCCACCTTGGGAAGGACCTTTTATGGTCAGCAAAAAATTGAACAATGGATCATACTACCTTGTCGATGTTCGAGACCACAAGGACTCACGCACGTCGGAGGAGGAGACCCGCCGGCCGTGGAATATTGCTCATCTTTGGCCTTATTACACCTGAGCCACCGGCTCTTGTGATGTACATATGCTGACAATGTATATATTATGATGAATATAATAAAGCCGACATCCCTGATAAAGCAGGGCCTCTGTCGTTTCATTTCTGATAATAATGAGTCTTTATTGTCACTTTATATGGTCACTTGGGGGCTTCCTGCTCACTGAGCATGGCTATGACTACCCTTTTGGCTCCGACTTACACGCCTTATTACAAATTACTTGGGGGCTTCTTCCCAAATTAAAGGATAGCCAAAGAGGACTTGCTGCAATTTGCAGTTCAAACATAGGTATCCTGCCTTGAGGCTCATTACATGTCATTTGGGAGTTTCCTGTTCAAACATGGGTGTATTCATCAAAGAGAACATACTGTTACTACCCTCTTGATCCGGCTTATATGCCTGGAAGAAAATATTACTTGGGGGCTCTTTGTTTAATGGACAAGAGTTTTTATGACCCTTGTAATAGGCTTAAAGGTCAGGCTTGGAAGCCAGGTGTATTCACCTAAAAACCCGGGTTATCCTGCCTTTTTAAGTGTGCCACTCCGCCCAGATTGACTGGAATGACCCGCCGAACTTTTGACAAGTCAATCTTACACAGACCCTGAACTTGTCAAAGTTAAAATGACGATTGGTTATGTGAGGTCCGGCTTATAAGGTTTGCATGAAGGTTTAACTCAGTGGTTGTGCGGCCCTTGAAAGCACTTGAGATTTAGGCTTGGCGGCCTATGAAAGCCTTGTTTTTCTGATTTATTATTTCTATTTGAACATTTTTTTGGGTTCATCTTTGTACCATATTGACATATGGTTTAAAACTATCCAGGCCATGTAACCTCACTCTCTACGACGCATATTTGAGTATATTCGTGGTTTCCGATAACCCGGCCTGGCTTTGGACTATAAGTCGCTAGCATACGATGATATTAATACTTGGAAGCATTGTGCTCCAAGTTTCAGGATATTACCCCTTGCTCCATACGGCGTTGTAAGCCCGCAGTATAGAACAGTTAAATAGGGCATTATGTGCTCAATCTTTTGGGTTGTCACCCTTATTGCGCTGGTATGCTAAGCCGGCAGTCTAAGCAAATACCACAGGTATGATATTTTATTAACAATTGTATAAAGATTGCGGTTATACCGGCCCTGGTAATGGACTATTCGTCCCCAGTGGTTTAATACGGGGTATTATGACCCGCCCCGCGGTAAACCGCCAGGGCACTTGTGATCTGTTTGTGTGCAGGGTAATGCTAAATCTGATCCGCATAAATCGACGCTATCATAAGCATAAAGTGGTAGTTTTTCAACTAGCGGATCAGCAGTGTTGCGCAAAATAAAAATGTGCACGATGGCACGGCAGATCAAAGTTTCACTAGCCTATTACATAACTCAGCAAGCCAAAAAGATCAAGTGTTTTCAAAAGATCAAATATATGAACCGCCCAGCGGATCAATCTTCTTGGCCTTGATGACTTCAAGCTTCTGGATCATCCTTCTCCGGTTCTTCGTCCTCCTCCGTGATACGTCCATTTTGCATCATGCTTTTATATCGATATTTATTGCATTATGGGCTGTTATTACACATTATGTCACAATACTTATGCCTATTCTCTCTTATTTTACAAGGTTTACATAAGGAGGGAGAATGCCGGCAGCTGGAATTCTGGGCTGGAAAAGGAGCAAATATTAGAGACCTATTCTGCACAACTCCAAAAGTCCTGAAACTCCACGGGAGTTATTTTTGGAAATAATGAAAAATACTGGGCGTAAGAAATACCAGAGGGGGCCCACACCCTAGCCACGAGGGTGGGGGCGCCCCCCTGCCTCGTGGGCCCCCTGTTGGCCCTCCGGTGCCCATCTTCTTCTATATGAAGTCTTTTGTCTGAAGAAAAATCAAAAGCAAGCTTTCAGGACGAGACTCCGCCGCCACAAGGCGGAACCTTGGCGGAACCAATCTAGGGCTCTGGCGGAGCTGTTCTGCAGGGGAAACTTCCCTCCGGGAGGGGGAAATCATCGCCATCGTCATCACCAACGCTCCTCTCATCGGGAGGGGGCCATTCTCCATCAACATCTTCACCAGCACCCTCTCCTCTCAAACCCTAGTTCATCTCTTGTATCAAATTCTTGTCTCTACGTCTGGGATTGGTACTTGTAGGTTGCTAGTAGTGTTGATTACTCCTTGTAGTTGATGCTAGTTGGTTTATTTGGTGGAAGATCATATGTTCAGATCCTTTATGCATATTAATACTCCTCTGATTATGAACATGAATATGCTTTGTGAGTAGTTACGTTTGTTCCTGAGGACATGGGCGAAGTCTTGCTATTAGTAGTCATGTGAATTTGGTATTCATTCGATATTTTGATGAGATGTATGTTGTCTCTCCTCTAGTGGTGTTATGTGAACGTCGACTACATGACACTTCACCATTATTTGGGCCTAGAGGAAGGCATTGGGAAGTAATAAGTAGATGATGGGTTGCTAGAGTGACAGAAGCTTAAACCCTAGTTTATGCGTTGCTTCGTAAGGGGCTGATTTGGATCCATATGTTTCATGCTATGGTTAGGTTTACCTTAATACTTCTTTTGTAGTTGCGGATGCTTGCAATAGGAGTTAATCATAAGTGGGATGTTTGTCCAAGTAAGGGCAGCACCCAAGCACCGGTCCACCCACATATCAAATTATCAAAGTACCGAACGCGAATCATGTGAACGTGATGAAAACTAGCTTGACGATAATTCCCATGTGTCCTCGGGAGCGCTTTTCTCTATATAAGAGTTTGTCCAGGCTTGTCGTTTGCTACAAAAAGGATTGGGCCACCTTGCTGCACTTTATTTACTTTTGTTACTTGTTGCCCGTTACAAATTATCTTATCACAAAACTATGTGTTACCTATAATTTCAGTGCTTGCAGAGAATACCTTGCTGAAAACCGCTTATCATTTCCTTCTGCTCCTTGTTGGGTTCGACACTCTTACTTATCGAAAGGACTACGATAGATCCCCTATACTTGTGGGTCATCACTCCGCCGTCTGGAAGTTTGGTGATGACCAATCAATGCCACACAAGGCTTGGAATTCAACTTCATCATCTATAAGGTCAGACGGATCAACTTCAGCGACGAAAGTATGCTTACGGATTGGGGGGATCAGATCCATCACTTTATAAGCCGGCATGGGCATCTTCTGATTCTCCATATCATAAGGCGGCTGATATCTTGAAAGATCCGTTTCATCAGCAATCAGACTGGCCAGGGGACGTATTTCCTTCACGCAGGCAGAGAAGTCTTTCTTATCGAAGGGAGTTCCATCTTCCTTCAAACTTGGGTACCCAGTCGCTAGCTCGGCAGGGTCTAGCTCTGCTTGCCATGCCTTGGCCCGGCTTAAAGCCGTAACGGCACCGGCTCTTATAGATGACCGCTTCATCTCTTCAATCCTAGCAGGCAAAACAGAAAGTTTTATCAAGACGTCACTCAAAAGAGTGGGTGCTTGATTAGTTGGAGAAATCGTGGCCAGCACGCGCTGAGTTCCATTATATAGCTGTTCAACAAGTGTATATACGGCTTTGAGCTTCACAAGCATTTCTTGACCAAGATTGCTACTCCTGGGACCTGTGTAATAATTATGGGTTGATTAGAGATGATTTGTAACATGCAAGATAAGATTCAATTTTGATGCTGACAAAGCTACTCACCAAAGATAGCAAAAACCATCTGGGATATACGGTGTTTTAAACCGGTAAGCTCAGTGGTCACCTCTTGAAGAGCAGCTTCGGCTTTTTCAGCCCGTTGCATCAGAGCAGTTTTCTCTTCGGCCCAGGCGGTTCTTTCAGCATCAAAACTGGTCTTCAGCTTTTCTGTCTCATCCAGACTAAATTTGAATTTTGATTCGGCTTTCCAGGTCTCAGATTCTTGATGCTCCAGTCAGGTTTTCACATCAGCCAATTGCGATTGAAGTTGAGCAGTGGTTGTCGGTGTCAAAACCGGCGGATCTCGGGTAGGGGGTCCCGAACTGTGTGTCTAGGATCGATGGTAACAGGAGACGGGGGGATACGATGTTTACCCAGGTTCAGGCCCTCTCTATGGAGGTAATACCCTACTTCCTGCTTGATTGACCTTGATGAATATGAGTGTTACAAGAGTTGATCTACCACGAGATCGTAATGGCTAAACCCTAGAAGCCTAGCCTATATGACTACGGTAATGTGTATATCCCTATCCGGACTACGCTCTCCGGTTTATATAGACACAGGAGAGATCTAGGGTTACATGGAGTCGGTTACATCAGAGGGAATCTACATAGTCGGTTGCCAAGCTTGCCTTCCACACCAAGTAGAGTCCAATCCGGACACGGGTACAATCTTTGGTCTTCATATCTTCACAGCCCATCAGTCCGGCCAACGAATAACAGGCCGGATGCCCGAGGACCCCTTAGTCCAGGACTCCCTCAGTAGCCTCCGAACCAGGCTTCAACGGCAAGGTGTTCGGCGTGCAGATTATCTTCGGCGTTGCAAGGCGGGTTCCTTCTCCAAGTAATATATTCGGCCGTCGATCCAATATCGCTCCCCTCGGCTTATGTGCACTAATAACTTCGTCTTCCACCTGTCGAGCAAATGCGGAAAGTCAGGGTATTTTTGCGAATAACACCCCGTCCACACAAGGCAGAGCGCCTATTTAAAGATATTGGATCTTAGATCCAGGCGACACTACACCGAGAAAATCCCCGGAGACTGCTAGGAGAAACCACTCCAACATGGCTAGCATTCCCAGCTCCTCCTCCCATTCCAGCCCAAAGAGAAGCGAGTGGGAGAAGTGCTCTGTGTCTCATAGTCAACTAGCAAAGTTGCAAACGCAGGGATTTCTTCCTCCCGCGGATCTGGTCCCTGTTCGAGCAGGGTCGACCTTCTTCAATGGCGTGACTCAGGCGGAGGACTTCCCCAATCCATCCCGGGGGGAGCGAGTGTGCTTCGTCCCCTATCTGCTAAGAGGCGTCGGATTTCCAGTCCATTCGTTCCTCCGAGGGCTTCTGGAATATTATGGCCTCCAGCTGCACAACTTCACTCCCGCCTCTATCCTGCACATCGCAGGTTACGTCGCTTTATGCGACTTATTTCTGGGTGTTGAAGCCCATTTTGAACTGTGGAGAAAATTGTTCTGTCTTGTCCCGCGTAACCACGAGGGGTCAATATTTGAAGTGGGCGGGGCCGAAGTGTGGCGCATTGCCGATACAGGATACCTGTCCGACACACCAAGGTGGGCACCTAAAGAATGGCCTTCCGAATGGTTCTACATCAAGGACGTTGCACTTCCCGACCCGGTTCGAAAGGGTCTCCCTGAATTTGCAAGCGTTCCGCTAAAGAAACGCCATAGTTGGCGTCCCCGGAGCCTTGAAGAGGATGACAGTGCGGAGGTTCGTCAGCTCCTGGGCAAGATAAAGACGCTCGCCCAGTCCGGATTAACAATGGTTGAGGTATTGGCGATCTCCATAGTGCGAGGGGTTTAGCCGCTTCAATATAGAGGGCTCCCAATGTGGCACTACAACAGGGAGGACGACGCCTCCCGCTGTGGTCGGAAAGGTTCGGATACCCCCGCCGCTCTAGCCAAGATACTGGCCGAGCTGTTCAAAGGGGAGGAGGAGGAATTTCTTCGCATCAATCGCGGAGATGGATATTCTATGTATGATGCTCCCAGTTGGGTAAGCCCCAATCCTTTTGCTCTACTCATTCTGCTTCCCGGATTACCTTTGATAAATTTCTAATCCGCTTATGACAGCATTGGCGAAAAATCACCGAGGGGTTTTACAGCCCCGCCCCACAGCCTGAGAACCACAACCGGGAGCTGGATCCTGGGTTCGAAGAAGACCCGGATATATTCGTGGTACTCGCGGAAGGGGTGTTTTACCAGGCGAGCTACGATGGCACGGAAGTGGCCATTATTGCCGATTACCCTGGTCTTCTTCCTGCTTCCCACGTAAGTTATCAAGAAAAAGTCTCGCTCAAAAGAGCTTCCTCGCACTGCCTCACCCATCGCACTGCATCGTGCTCCACAGGCGAGGCGTTCGGCGCGTCACGCTACTCTGGGGCGGCTCCAAAGAGGGCGGCTCCAGCACCGAGCAAGGCCTCTAAAAGGAAGGTCGGTGAAGACACGACCGGCCCCTCGTCAAAGAGGTAAGGATTGGAAGGTATACTTTAGTAGCCGCATCCAACGGCAACTTATACGTTTGTCTGATACCAGGAAAAAGGTTCACCGGACTATGTCCGAGGGTCCGGCCGGCCATACTCCCAGCGCCCGGGATTTAGACCCCGTCGGAGAGACGAGAGCAGATATGGGAACAATGCCGGACTGTCCTTCGGCCGAGGGTTCGGAGAATATGTCCGTTGCCAACTCGGAAGTGGAGAGCGCCATGAATCATCGGCGCTGCAGGGCTATTTTACGAGACCCTGAGTTCTCAGAAGAGGCATTCAATGCCTTCAGCTCGGCTGATGCATACATCCGAGCTGCTCGAAATGGGCTTAGTAGAGCCACAAAGCAGCATTTAACAGATGTGCGGGTAAGTTTTCTTTGTCCGAATAGGATGGCCATATGCCAGTGGCCCCCGGGACTGAAAGCAGTTGGTACAACTGATTTAAGGACCATGGTATGACCAGGTTCTTACAGAGAAGAACAACCTGCTAACCCAAGAGCTGGAACAATGTCGAACGCAGCTAAATGCTGCCACCGCCAAACTGAAAATGTCCAAGAAGGCGTCACCTGGTAATATTCCCCTCCATCGAGAAAATATAATCATATGCCATTAATGCTAACAGTCCTGCCTATATCATGACATGATTGTCAGAGGAACTTAAAGAGGCACTGGAAGTCATGCAAGTGAATGAACAAGAAGCCAAGAGGCTACATGCTGCGGGCGAACGTGTGCTGAAGCAGGCCATTGTTGAGAAAAAACAGCTCCAGGATTGCAAAACCCAGCTAGGCGAAGAGCTGAAGGATGTGCGGGCCCAGCTAGTCGATTCCGTGAAGGAGAACAAGAAGCTGCAGGGCGGCATATTCAGTATGTGTCCGAACTATTGTTAAAGTAGTTTGGAGATAGATGGAACTGATATAATAATGATTGCAGGTATATTGACGGGCCGTCCTAAAGAGGAGGTGTCCGGATCATTGAGTGACACTAAAAAAAAGACACATCCGTGACATTTTGGGCCGAACGAATTTTTTTTCTGTCATACATATGACACTTCTATGACGATAATTGTGACAAAACCCGGTATCATCATAGATGTGGTGGGCTCCTACTTCTATGACAAAAAATCATGACAAAAAATGGGCTTTTCATCCTGGGCGGGCCGGAGATGCAGCTGCATGACATTCTTTGGGCCGTCCATGACGGAAAAAACCATGGTAGAAGCGAGGGCGAGGAAAATTTCGGGGAGTTCCCGGTTACGGTGGGAGGTTGGGGGCCGAGCGATGCGCGTTTCTCTCGTACACGTACGCGCGTGTGTGTGAGGCGTTGGCTCTAACTGAACCCGAGCGAGGCGTTGGGCTCTAACTGAACCCGAGTGATTGCACTGCAGGCTACGCGTTACTGAACCCGAGCGATCGATCGATGGCTGTTAACTGAACCCGATCGAGCGATTCCTTCGCTACTGCTGCTAACTGAAGCCGATCGATGTTGCCTCTGGATGAACAGTGAGCGTTGCTGGGGGGTTTGGATGAACAGTTCTCGGTGGGGGTGGATGAACAGGACCCCGTGGTGTTGCCTCTGGATGAACAGGACCCCGATTGATCGAGCCGGTTGGGGCTGGATGAACAAGACCCCGTGGAGGGCAGAATGAACAGTAGACGGTGGAGGGCTGGATGAACAGTAGCCCGTGGAGGGGTGGTTGAACAGGAGCCCGTGGAGAGGGCTGGTTGAACAGTAGCCGGTGGAGTAGCGCGTGGTGGAGGCTGGAGGAACAGGAGCCCGTGGATGAACAGTCATAGGTGGAGGCTGGAGGAGGTCGACGGTGGATGAACAGTAGCCCGTGGAGGCGGGAGGGGGTCGACGGTGGAGATGAACAGTGTCCCGTGGAGTCCCGTTTTGCGGTACGCCACACCCCTCCCGATGAACAGGACCCCCGTTTCGACCGTAGCGCTCCAACACAAGTCCGTTTCCTCCGTTTTGCGGTACGCCACACCCCTCCCGATCAAGAGGACCCCCGTTTCGACCGTACGAGGTCCGTTTCCCCCTTTTTGCGGTACGCCAGACCCTCCCGATGAACAGGATCCCGTTTCAAACATGGCTGGTCGAACACAAGGCTGTTTCCTCCGTACTGCGGTATCCCAGGCCTCGTTTCCATCGGCTGTTCCGTCCAAGCCCTCCCGATGAACACGACGACGCATTCCGTTCCGACCTAGCCGGTTGGCTCCCCATGAACACGACGACGACGCTGTTTCTCCGTTCCAACCCAGCCATGTACACGAGCCCTGGCCGTACGTATGTGCGAGTAGGCGTTTGAGACCCTGCCCGTATGTTCGTACGTGGCCGTAATTTCTTTATTGCACACTGGCCGTTGTACGTACGTGTACATGCTACGTGCACGCCTCTACTATGACACGTGTGCGCCTCTACATCGACCAGTATGTACGTACACGTTCGCGACCAGAATGACAATGCTACGTACGCTTCAACCGGGTGAGTCCCGACTGTCAGGCACTTCCTTGCCTGCGAAGATGTAGCTGGTGGGTCCCAGCAGTCAGGGGGCGAATCCTTTTTTTTGCCCGGACGCACTTCCTTGTGTGCGAAGATGTAGCTGGTGGGTCCCAGCAGTCAGGGGGAAACGTTTTTTTCACGAAATACAGTGGCCCGTCCGGTGGGTCCCAGCTGTCAGGTGGAGGAATCATTATTTTCCGCGTAATAAGGAGGCACTTCCTTGCTGCGGCCGTGGACCCAGCTGTCAGCCTCTCCACGTACAGTCCACGTCCGATGGAAGTCGTTCCTTGACCACGTTGACCACGCCGCGCCGAGAGCACCAGGGCGGTGGACGACGGCGAGGCCTAGGAAGGGGACGACGGGGAGCCGGGGAAGACGCGGCAGTGGAAGCCCGCGCGGAGAGGAGTACGAGGGTTCACTGGTTCGGCTGCGGTGTGAGGCTGCCGTCGCCGCAGGGCCTGGCCAGCGGTGGGAATAGTAGGGGGCGGTGAGGCCTCCGCGGCAGCACAGCCGGCCACGGGAGGCAGGAGCATGCGGCACGACCGGCGCTGCTTTGGGCGGCTGGAGCAAGAAGACCAGAGGTTGAAGAAGCACTACGGCCGTTGGATGGACATCGTACGGTCACTGGAGCTAGAATCGTTCATATTGACTAAAGTTGACAAAGGCCCCCGTCCCAGTCAACTTAGTAGGCCCACAAGTCAGCCTCCCACCATGGTGGGTCCCAGCTAGCAGGGGGAGTATTCATTTTTTTGTGCGTAATAAGGAGGCACTTCCTTGCGTGCGAAGATATAGCTGGTGGGTCCGAGCTGTCAGCGGCGGTAACGTTTTTTTCACGAAATACAGAGGCCCTTTCGGTGGGTCCCTGATGTCAGGTGGAGGAATCATTATTTTGCGCGTAATAAGGAGGCATTTCCTTGCGTGCGGCCGTGGACCCAGCTGTCGGCCTCTCCACGTACAGTCCACTTCAGATGCATGTCGGTCGTTGACCACGTTGACCAGGCCGCGCCGAGAGCACCAGGGCGGTGGACGACGGCGAGGCCTAGGAAGGGAACGACACGGAGGCAGGGAAGACTCGGCAGTTGTTTCCCACGCGGAGGGGAGTACGACTGTACGAGGGTTTACTGGTTCGTCTGCCGTCGCCGGAGAATAACAGCAGGTGTGGGTGAGTAGAGGGATGGCTAGGCCAGCGATGGGAGTACGGTGGGGCGGTGAGGCCTGCGCGGCAGCAGAGCCGGCCGCGGGGAGGAGGGAGCAGGCAGTCCCGCCGGCGCTTGTTTGAGCGGCTGGAGCAGGAAGAGCAGAGATTGAAGAAGCACGACGGCCGTTGGATGGCCATCCAACAGTCACTGCTTGTGCGTCAACCTTTTTTTAGGAAAGCCTCAAATCTGTGGAAAACAGCATACAACCCATCTGCCATTATTTCTAATAATTTACAGCCCATTTGCTAATTATTAAGGTTTTTTTGGAGCCCATATTCTTTTTGTTAGCATTACAGCCCATATTGTGGCCACGGTTAAAAAATTATACGAAATTTTGCATATTTCGGTGCGGTCCGAACTGTTTTTAATCCCGAAATTTCGACTCACATTCAAACTGATTTTAAAAATAAATGTATATCAATATAAAATCCAACAAATTCTCCACGCATAAAAATTAATGTAATTTAAAATCTCGAAATGAAAAAAAGATATTTGAAACTAATTGCCGGTTTGATGTGTTTTAAAAATGTACAGCCCATTTCTCATTACTGATGGGCCATTTTCTCGGCCAGCCGAATGAAAGCTCTCCTCGTCTTGAAAGATTTGCAGCCCAACAGGCCTGACAAAGCGACTTACTTGGCAAATCACAAAAAAACTGGGCTGTGGCCGTGGACCCAGCTGTCAGCCTCTCCACGTACAGTACTCTTCCGATGGAAGTCGTTCCTTGACCACGTTGACCACGCCGCGCGGAGAGCACCACGGCGGTGGACGACGGCGAGGCCTAGGAAGGGGACGACGCGGAGCCGGGGAAGACGCGGCAGTGGAAGCCCGCGCGGAGAGGAGTACGAGGGTTCACTGGTTCGGCTGCGGTGTGAGGCTGCCGTCGCCGCAGGGCCTGGCCAGCGGTGGGAATAGTAGGGGGCGGTGAGGCCTCCGCGGCAGCACAGCCGGCCACGGGAGGCAGGAGCATGCGGCACGACCGGCGCTGCTTTGGGCGGCTGGAGCAAGAAGACCAGAGGTTGAAGAAGCACTACGGCCGTTGGATGGACATCGTACGGTCACTGGAGCTAGAATCGTTCATATTGACTAAAGTTGACAAAGGCCCCCGTCCCAGTCAACTTAGTAGGCCCACAAGTCAGCCTCCCACCATGGTGGGTCCCAGCTAGCAGGGGGAGTATTCATTTTTTTGTGCGTAATAAGGAGGCACTTCCTTGCGTGCGAAGATATAGCTGGTGGGTCCGAGCTGTCAGCGGCGGTAACGTTTTTTCGCGAAATACAGAGGCCCTTTCGGTGGGTCCCTGATGTCAGGTGGAGGAATCATTATTTTGCGCGTAATAAGGAGGCATTTCCTTGCGTGCGGCCGTGGACCCAGCTGTCGGCCTCTCCACGTACAGTCCACTTCAGATGCATGTCGGTCGTTGACCACGTTGACCAGGCCGCGCCGAGAGCACCAGGGCGGTGGACGACGGCGAGGCCTAGGAAGGGAACGACACGGAGGCAGGGAAGACTCGGCAGTTGTTTCCCACGCGGAGGGGAGTACGACTGTACGAGGGTTTACTGGTTCGTCTGCCGTCGCCGGAGAATAACAGCAGGTGTGGGTGAGTAGAGGGATGGCTAGGCCAGCGATGGGAGTACGGTGGGGCGGTGAGGCCTGCGCGGCAGCAGAGCCGGCCGCGGGGAGGAGGGAGCAGGCAGTCCCGCCGGCGCTTGTTTGAGCGGCTGGAGCAGGAAGAGCAGAGATTGAAGAAGCACGACGGCCGTTGGATGGCCATCCAACAGTCACTGCTTGTGCGTCAACCTTTTTTTAGGAAAGCCTCAAATCTGTGGAAAACAGCATACAGCCCATCTGCCATTATTTCTAATAATTTACAGCCCATTTGCTAATTATTAAGGTTTTTTTGGAGCCCATATTCTTTTTGTTAGCATTACAGCCCATATTGTGGCCACGGTTAAAAAATTATACGAAATTTTGCATATTTCGGTGCGGTCCGAACTGTTTTTAATCCCGAAATTTCGACTCACATTCAAACTGATTTTAAAAATAAATGTATATCAATATAAAATCCAACAAATTCTCCACGCATAAAAATTAATGTAATTTAAAATCTCGAAATGAAAAAAAAGATATTTGAAACTAATTGCCGGTTTGATGTGTTTTAAAAATGTACAGCCCATTTCTCATTACTGATGGGCCATTTTCTCGGCCAGCCGAATGAAAGCTCTCCTCGTCTTGAAAGATTTGCAGCCCAACAGGCCTGACAAAGCGACTTACTTGGCAAATCACAAAAAAACTGGGCTGTGGCCGTGGACCCAGCTGTCAGCCTCTCCACGTACAGTACTCTTCCGATGGAAGTCGTTCCTTGACCACGTTGACCACGCCGCGCGAGAGCACCACGGCGGTGGACGACGGCGAGGCCTAGGAAGGGGACGACGCGGAGCCGGGGAAGACGCGGCAGTGGAAGCCCGCGCGGAGAGGAGTACGAGGGTTCACTGGTTCGGCTGCGGTGTGAGGCTGCCGTCGCCGCAGGGCCTGGCCAGCGGTGGGAATAGTAGGGGGCGGTGAGGCCTCCGCGGCAGCACAGCCGGCCACGGGAGGCAGGAGCATGCGGCACGACCGGCGCTGCTTTGGGCGGCTGGAGCAAGAAGACCAGAGGTTGAAGAAGCACTACGGCCGTTGGATGGACATCGTACGGTCACTGGAGCTAGAATCGTTCATATTGACTAAAGTTGACAAAGGCCCCCGTCCCAGTCAACTTAGTAGGCCCACAAGTCAGCCTCCCACCATGGTGGGTCCCAGCTAGCAGGGGGAGTATTCATTTTTTTGTGCGTAATAAGGAGGCACTTCCTTGCGTGCGAAGATATAGCTGGTGGGTCCGAGCTGTCAGCGGCGGTAACGTTTTTTTCGCGAAATACAGAGGCCCTTTCGGTGGGTCCCTGATGTCAGGTGGAGGAATCATTATTTTGCGCGTAATAAGGAGGCATTTCCTTGCGTGCGGCCGTGGACCCAGCTGTCGGCCTCTCCACGTACAGTCCACTTCAGATGCATGTCGGTCGTTGACCACGTTGACCAGGCCGCGCCGAGAGCACCAGGGCGGTGGACGACGGCGAGGCCTAGGAAGGGAACGACACGGAGGCAGGGAAGACTCGGCAGTTGTTTCCCACGCGGAGGGGAGTACGACTGTACGAGGGTTTACTGGTTCGTCTGCCGTCGCCGGAGAATAACAGCAGGTGTGGGTGAGTAGAGGGATGGCTAGGCCAGCGATGGGAGTACGGTGGGGCGGTGAGGCCTGCGCGGCAGCAGAGCCGGCCGCGGGGAGGAGGGAGCAGGCAGTCCCGCCGGCGCTTGTTTGAGCGGCTGGAGCAGGAAGAGCAGAGATTGAAGAAGCACGACGGCCGTTGGATGGCCATCCAACAGTCACTGCTTGTGCGTCAACCTTTTTTTAGGAAAGCCTCAAATCTGTGGAAAACAGCATACAGCCCATCTGCCATTATTTCTAATAATTTACAGCCCATTTGCTAATTATTAAGGTTTTTTTGGAGCCCATATTCTTTTTGTTAGCATTACAGCCCATATTGTGGCCACGGTTAAAAAATTATACGAAATTTTGCATATTTCGGTGCGGTCCGAACTGTTTTTAATCCCGAAATTTCGACTCACATTCAAACTGATTTTAAAAATAAATGTATATCAATATAAAATCCAACAAATTCTCCACGCATAAAAATTAATGTAATTTAAAATCTCGAAATGAAAAAAAAGATATTTGAAACTAATTGCCGGTTTGATGTGTTTTAAAAATGTACAGCCCATTTCTCATTACTGATGGGCCATTTTCTCGGCCAGCCGAATGAAAGCTCTCCTCGTCTTGAAAGATTTGCAGCCCAACAGGCCTGACAAAGCGACTTACTTGGCAAATCACAAAAAAACTGGGCTGTGGCCGTGGACCCAGCTGTCAGCCTCTCCACGTACAGTACTCTTCCGATGGAAGTCGTTCCTTGACCACGTTGACCACGCCGCGCGGAGAGCACCACGGCGGTGGACGACGGCGAGGCCTAGGAAGGGGACGACGCGGAGCCGGGGAAGACGCGGCAGTGGAAGCCCGCGCGGAGAGGAGTACGAGGGTTCACTGGTTCGGCTGCGGTGTGAGGCTGCCGTCGCCGCAGGGCCTGGCCAGCGGTGGGAATAGTAGGGGGCGGTGAGGCCTCCGCGGCAGCACAGCCGGCCACGGGAGGCAGGAGCATGCGGCACGACCGGCGCTGCTTTGGGCGGCTGGAGCAAGAAGACCAGAGGTTGAAGAAGCACTACGGCCGTTGGATGGACATCGTACGGTCACTGGAGCTAGAATCGTTCATATTGACTAAAGTTGACAAAGGCCCCCGTCCCAGTCAACTTAGTAGGCCCACAAGTCAGCCTCCCACCATGGTGGGTCCCAGCTAGCAGGGGGAGTATTCATTTTTTTGTGCGTAATAAGGAGGCACTTCCTTGCGTGCGAAGATATAGCTGGTGGGTCCGAGCTGTCAGCGGCGGTAACGTTTTTTTCGCGAAATACAGAGGCCCTTTCGGTGGGTCCCTGATGTCAGGTGGAGGAATCATTATTTTGCGCGTAATAAGGAGGCATTTCCTTGCGTGCGGCCGTGGACCCAGCTGTCGGCCTCTCCACGTACAGTCCACTTCAGATGCATGTCGGTCGTTGACCACGTTGACCAGGCCGCGCCGAGAGCACCAGGGCGGTGGACGACGGCGAGGCCTAGGAAGGGAACGACACGGAGGCAGGGAAGACTCGGCAGTTGTTTCCCACGCGGAGGGGAGTACGACTGTACGAGGGTTTACTGGTTCGTCTGCCGTCGCCGGAGAATAACAGCAGGTGTGGGTGAGTAGAGGGATGGCTAGGCCAGCGATGGGAGTACGGTGGGGCGGTGAGGCCTGCGCGGCAGCAGAGCCGGCCGCGGGGAGGAGGGAGCAGGCAGTCCCGCCGGCGCTTGTTTGAGCGGCTGGAGCAGGAAGAGCAGAGATTGAAGAAGCACGACGGCCGTTGGATGGCCATCCAACAGTCACTGCTTGTGCGTCAACCTTTTTTTAGGAAAGCCTCAAATCTGTGGAAAACAGCATACAACCCATCTGCCATTATTTCTAATAATTTACAGCCCATTTGCTAATTATTAAGGTTTTTTTGGAGCCCATATTCTTTTTGTTAGCATTACAGCCCATATTGTGGCCACGGTTAAAAAATTATACGAAATTTTGCATATTTCGGTGCGGTCCGAACTGTTTTTAATCCCGAAATTTCGACTCACATTCAAACTGATTTTAAAAATAAATGTATATCAATATAAAATCCAACAAATTCTCCACGCATAAAAATTAATGTAATTTAAAATCTCGAAATGAAAAAAAAGATATTTGAAACTAATTGCCGGTTTGATGTGTTTTAAAAATGTACAGCCCATTTCTCATTACTGATGGGCCATTTTCTCGGCCAGCCGAATGAAAGCTCTCCTCGTCTTGAAAGATTTGCAGCCCAACAGGCCTGACAAAGCGACTTACTTGGCAAATCACAAAAAAACTGGGCTGTGGCCGTGGACCCAGCTGTCAGCCTCTCCACGTACAGTACTCTTCCGATGGAAGTCGTTCCTTGACCACGTTGACCACGCCGCGCGGAGAGCACCACGGCGGTGGACGACGGCGAGGCCTAGGAAGGGGACGACGCGGAGCCGGGGAAGACGCGGCAGTGGAAGCCCGCGCGGAGAGGAGTACGAGGGTTCACTGGTTCGGCTGCGGTGTGAGGCTGCCGTCGCCGCAGGGCCTGGCCAGCGGTGGGAATAGTAGGGGGCGGTGAGGCCTCCGCGGCAGCACAGCCGGCCACGGGAGGCAGGAGCATGCGGCACGACCGGCGCTGCTTTGGGCGGCTGGAGCAAGAAGACCAGAGGTTGAAGAAGCACTACGGCCGTTGGATGGACATCGTACGGTCACTGGAGCTAGAATCGTTCATATTGACTAAAGTTGACAAAGGCCCCCGTCCCAGTCAACTTAGTAGGCCCACAAGTCAGCCTCCCACCATGGTGGGTCCCAGCTAGCAGGGGGAGTATTCATTTTTTTGTGCGTAATAAGGAGGCACTTCCTTGCGTGCGAAGATATAGCTGGTGGGTCCGAGCTGTCAGCGGCGGTAACGTTTTTTTCGCGAAATACAGAGGCCCTTTCGGTGGGTCCCTGATGTCAGGTGGAGGAATCATTATTTTGCGCGTAATAAGGAGGCATTTCCTTGCGTGCGGCCGTGGACCCAGCTGTCGGCCTCTCCACGTACAGTCCACTTCAGATGCATGTCGGTCGTTGACCACGTTGACCAGGCCGCGCCGAGAGCACCAGGGCGGTGGACGACGGCGAGGCCTAGGAAGGGAACGACACGGAGGCAGGGAAGACTCGGCAGTTGTTTCCCACGCGGAGGGGAGTACGACTGTACGAGGGTTTACTGGTTCGTCTGCCGTCGCCGGAGAATAACAGCAGGTGTGGGTGAGTAGAGGGATGGCTAGGCCAGCGATGGGAGTACGGTGGGGCGGTGAGGCCTGCGCGGCAGCAGAGCCGGCCGCGGGGAGGAGGGAGCAGGCAGTCCCGCCGGCGCTTGTTTGAGCGGCTGGAGCAGGAAGAGCAGAGATTGAAGAAGCACGACGGCCGTTGGATGGCCATCCAACAGTCACTGCTTGTGCGTCAACCTTTTTTTAGGAAAGCCTCAAATCTGTGGAAAACAGCATACAGCCCATCTGCCATTATTTCTAATAATTTACAGCCCATTTGCTAATTATTAAGGTTTTTTTGGAGCCCATATTCTTTTTGTTAGCATTACAGCCCATATTGTGGCCACGGTTAAAAAATTATACGAAATTTTGCATATTTCGGTGCGGTCCGAACTGTTTTTAATCCCGAAATTTCGACTCACATTCAAACTGATTTTAAAAATAAATGTATATCAATATAAAATCCAACAAATTCTCCACGCATAAAAATTAATGTAATTTAAAATCTCGAAATGAAAAAAAGATATTTGAAACTAATTGCCGGTTTGATGTGTTTTAAAAATGTACAGCCCATTTCTCATTACTGATGGGCCATTTTCTCGGCCAGCCGAATGAAAGCTCTCCTCGTCTTGAAAGATTTGCAGCCCAACAGGCCTGACAAAGCGACTTACTTGGCAAATCACAAAAAAACTGGGCTGTGGCCGTGGACCCAGCTGTCAGCCTCTCCACGTACAGTACTCTTCCGATGGAAGTCGTTCCTTGACCACGTTGACCACGCCGCGCGGAGAGCACCACGGCGGTGGACGACGGCGAGGCCTAGGAAGGGGACGACGCGGAGCCGGGGAAGACGCGGCAGTGGAAGCCCGCGCGGAGAGGAGTACGAGGGTTCACTGGTTCGGCTGCGGTGTGAGGCTGCCGTCGCCGCAGGGCCTGGCCAGCGGTGGGAATAGTAGGGGGCGGTGAGGCCTCCGCGGCAGCACAGCCGGCCACGGGAGGCAGGAGCATGCGGCACGACCGGCGCTGCTTTGGGCGGCTGGAGCAAGAAGACCAGAGGTTGAAGAAGCACTACGGCCGTTGGATGGACATCGTACGGTCACTGGAGCTAGAATCGTTCATATTGACTAAAGTTGACAAAGGCCCCCGTCCCAGTCAACTTAGTAGGCCCACAAGTCAGCCTCCCACCATGGTGGGTCCCAGCTAGCAGGGGGAGTATTCATTTTTTTGTGCGTAATAAGGAGGCACTTCCTTGCGTGCGAAGATATAGCTGGTGGGTCCGAGCTGTCAGCGGCGGTAACGTTTTTTTCGCGAAATACAGAGGCCCTTTCGGTGGGTCCCTGATGTCAGGTGGAGGAATCATTATTTTGCGCGTAATAAGGAGGCATTTCCTTGCGTGCGGCCGTGGACCCAGCTGTCGGCCTCTCCACGTACAGTCCACTTCAGATGCATGTCGGTCGTTGACCACGTTGACCAGGCCGCGCCGAGAGCACCAGGGCGGTGGACGACGGCGAGGCCTAGGAAGGGAACGACACGGAGGCAGGGAAGACTCGGCAGTTGTTTCCCACGCGGAGGGGAGTACGACTGTACGAGGGTTTACTGGTTCGTCTGCCGTCGCCGGAGAATAACAGCAGGTGTGGGTGAGTAGAGGGATGGCTAGGCCAGCGATGGGAGTACGGTGGGGCGGTGAGGCCTGCGCGGCAGCAGAGCCGGCCGCGGGGAGGAGGGAGCAGGCCTAGACGGGGCAGCCCAAAACCACGTCCAACACTTGCCAAAACTTCGTCCCTCGTTTTCTCTGTGTTTCGCACACTCGACATTGTGTGGGCATTTTGACTGTGCATCATATGAAGATGTGCTATGCATGAATGTTGATCAGCATGATGTTAACTGGCTGGTAGTTCCATTTTCGACCATGAATAAAACTTCCAACATGATGTTAACCCTGTTTGAAAAGGCCGTGTTAATATAAATGCTCTGCCTCTGAAAGTTGCAGTTTCTTATCTGAAACTGAACTTGCAGTTTCTTATCTGAAACTGAAACTTGCAGTTTCTTCTCTGAGAATCACATTGTCTGCACTTTTATACTCCTATGAAACTACATTTTTTAAGTGCTAAAAATAGATCTCTAGAATTCATAAAATACTTCATATGCTCAATACTGCAAATCTGAAATTCAAAAGACATTCATATCTGAAAGTACTCTCAAAATACACAACACAAAACACAATTCACAACCTGCAAATACTGACAACCCTAAGCTCCTCCTGACAATTCACAACCTGCCCGACTATTGGGCTGGGGGGCAGCCCCCTCCTATTCCTCGGCGGCAGACAGCCGCCCCGTGAGACGATGTGAACGGCGAGGGAGACGATGGCGGGGAAGCGTCGTCGGGCCAACTGCTTTTCTCCTCTTGCAGTTGGGTTCGGTCGACGAAGACTCCACCGGCTCGCTCTGGCAGGACACCCTCACAAACGGCACCCTGTAGATGCTCGATCCTTCAATCTCTGGTGGATGCTCCATCTGGGATCGATACTCCCACCACCGCTCCCTCACGATCGGATTCGGTGAATCTGTTTGCTCCATGGCCCAGAGGAGCAGCTCTATGTACTCCGGCGCGACTCCCTCCGGGAGTATCGCCGCCTTTTCGCTCTGTTGCAGATATTTGGCCATGGATGTCGCCGTCGCCGCTAGTTGGTCCTTGTTGTCAAACCAAGACTGTATCTCCAACATCCTAGCTAGCTTCACAGGGTCGCCGTCTGCGATCCTCACGTATCGGTTGTACTCCTCCATCGATCTACTTCTCCACAGCACCTTCACTCGCCGGCGGTGGTTTTTGAATGGAAGAGGAGAGGAGCAGCGCTGGTTTTGGATTAGAACGGGAGAGGAGCGACGCTGGTTTTGGACTGGAACAGGAGAGGAGGGGCGGTGGTTTTGAAATGGAAGAGGAGAGGAGCGGCGCTGCATTTAGATTGGAACAGGAGAGGAGCGGCGGTGGTTTAAGAGGAGAAGAGCGGAAGAGCGGCGCTGGTCTTGGAAGTATTTTTTTGTTGTTTTGCGTATTTTGGGTCAAAGTTTGACCACGTACTGTATTTGACAAGCAAAATGTGAATGCATGTCACCAAAAATTGTATCGTTTGGTTCGTATCTGAATGTACTTTCAAATTATATTATTTTTGCAACGTATAACATATATTTTATGTGCGAAAATCATGGTCAATTATGACCCAGAATAAAAGGGAGACTAGTTAATGTGGGGTCGCTTTCTTAATTGAAGGGTAAATTGATTTTGATTTTGATCCAGTCACAGCGCGCCGGCCCTCTCGTCCAATCCTAAATCGCTGCCGCACGCTCCTCTCCCTCTTCTCCATTGCAAAACCACCTCCTCTCCTCTCCATCATCTCCATTCCAAAACCACCGTCTCGCCTCTCCCTCTTCTGATCTTCTCCATTGCAAAACCACCTCCTCTCCTCTCCATCATCTCCATTCCAAAACCACCGTCTCGCCTCTCCCTCTTCTGATCTTCTCCATTGCAAAACCACCTCCTCTCCTCTCCATCATCTCCATTCCAAAACCACCGTCTCGCCTCTCCCTCTTCTCTATTGCAAGACCACCGTCTCTCCTCCCATCTTCCAAAGCTAGCACCGGACCACTCAGAAGGACATCTATGGAGAGGATGCAGCAGCGAATCAGGCAGATCGCCGGCGGCGACCAGGCAAAGTTAGCCAGGTTGAAGGAGATCCTTAGTTGGTTTGACAATGAGTGGGAGATTTCGAGGACGGTGCGGGCCATGTGGCAATGTATGCGAAAGAGCGAGACGGCGGCGATGAGGGCGGCGATGTACATGTACTCCTCGGCGGCAGTCACGCCGCAGTCCTCCGAGTTCATCGAGTATCTCCTCTGGGCGATGGAGCAGACAGATTCGCCCGAGGCGACAGTCAGGCGGAGGTGGTGGGCGTACAGGTCGAAGGTCGAGCACCCAGAGGATAACGAATCGATCGAGTATGGTGTGCCGTTCGTGAGGGTGCAGAGCCAGCCGGAGCCACAGGAGTATTCGTTCTCCCACCGCAAGAGGAGGCCGGATGGCGCGACGTCGCTTCCCCGCCGTTCTCCACGGTTCCCTCGACGCTCGCCTCGTTTCAACGGCGGCGGTAGGGTTTAAGGTAAGCTTCGCACTAACCTAATCTTCCACCTGCTCATGCTTACAATCAGTGTGACAGCTAATGAAAATCATGCTTACAATCAGTCTCCGAGTACTACGCCAATCACCCTAAAATAGCTCTGGACCTTTGGGTCAAAGTTGTGACACAGTGTACAAATAAAGAAAAATAGATTGGTGCTTCTTTCAGAAAAGAGTACTCCCTAGAAAACTGCCAATATAAGCTACTAGTATTTGGTTAGATGATTTGCTGCCGAGAAAGATCCGTCCACAGAGAGCGCCACACATCCCACTGGTGGTGGTGGATGCCAATGCGTGCATGCAGCATGGTTGGTGTCGGTAATTTTTACTTGGCACACCTCGCACTCTGCATATATGCCGGTTCCATACGTACATTTGTGCAGTTCCACCAAAATGCAGCTGAATAACCCTGTTTGCACAGATAATGAAAAAGCGTGATTACATTATAGTGGCACTAGTTGATGAAACACACAAAATAAATAGAAGAAAATATTGCGATAGTATCATAGTATGCCATGCTGCGAGGGCGAGATGGGCCCTGCGACGCCTCATACGGTACGCCTCATACTGGACATCGTCCCAAGTCTCCCAGATACACCTTCTGCCAGTGATGAACATCAGTGTACAGCGGTAGTACAAGGAGGCGCCTTGAGACATTCAAATCTCTATTTTTGTACATATCAACTAAAATTAAGCACCCCAGTTTGCAGAAACGCTTAAACATTAACAATGGGACTAGTTGATGAAACATACATTAACAAAGAGAAGCACTTTCTTTATCTACATTGGAAATGAAATGATAGAGATGACACTCGCTCTATTTTAACTGTATTATTACTTCATTTTATCAGTGACACTAGGGTCGAGCAGGTGGCAAACGAGGTGTACCGTGCGTCGCAAGGATGGAGGCCGGGGGTGCTTAGACTGGGATGCTGAAGCTGGCTCTTTCAGTCACCAACATGGATGATTCAATTCATGGGACCTTTTGGTGCAGTTCACCTAAAATGAAGCAATGTCCCGTGAGCTAGCAGCTTCTTCTTCAATTTTTTTAAGAAAAGGGCTCCAGCCCCGGTTCCATTTCCATCAGAAAACGAAACCCACAGAGCTTCTTCTTCATTAGTTGCAATAAAATTGAGCAACATCAAGGTTGGTTGTGAAGCTCCTGGAATGCTCAACTATAATTTGGATATCATTTGTGCAGTTCAACTAAGATCGAGCGTGAAATGTATATCTCTGTTTGCACAAAAAAGGTGGAAAGGAGGGTGACTAACAAGTGATGAAACATGCATCAAATGAAAAGAAGCATGTTCCTTATCTGAATGGCAATCCTACAAGGACAGTAGCAATTTCTAAAGCACTGGCATTGCTAGATATTAGTGTGGGCATTAGGATTAACTATGACAACCGTTAAATACGACATTACTTTGGGCACGGGAGAGTAGGCGGACCAGGACAGTTGCATTTCTAACGAAAAGAACCAACTTATCTTAATGGGAAATTTTAGCAGGACATGTAAAGAAGTGCCATTGATTCATATTACTGGAGGCATTACATTGAAAACAACATTGGTTTAACGTGTCCTTACTTTTAACAGTGCGACTGCTACATTTTACCAGTGGCATTACATAAGAGTGGCTCGGGGCAACAAACATCAGAACAGGATATCTGGGTTGGTCCCATTTTTGTTCGGTATAGCCACCTTATACTGTGTGAGGCTAGCAAATCTAGTGCTGGACTTACTCTGTTGACTTGTCCCCCAGTCCCCACTTTCTTTCCTTTTTCAACCAATAGATCGGGTTTATATTGAGTTTGTACTGCGTTTCCCTTTATTTCCCTATTAGACCTAGAGACCAGTTGGATAGCCAGTCTCTGCTACTTTTCGCCCCCATTATTTCCTCTTTCGACCAAGTCCTAGATTCAGGTAACAAATCCTCCCCCACCCCCACCCCCTTTCTTCCTTGTTTGAACCAAGTAGTACTAGATTCGAGTGCATGAACTAGTTTTACCTCTTAAACGTAAAAAAATTAGGTGGTTTTCGAACAGCCGATCGATCCTATCTACGAGGGGGCCTGAGAAATAGTAAAAGATACAAATGCAGCGACGTCAGGAGCTCGGGAAGTAGAGCAAGGCCGGTTTCGAAGGAAGTTATACCTGATGGTCGCCGGGATGTCGCTAGGTGGGCGGCGGGAGGCCGGATCTGCCCACACTACGGCAGCGAGGAAGAAGGGGTCGGAGGCCCTCCCTCGCCAGCGGTGCTTGGGAGAGAACGGCAAGGCAGGCTGATCGGGACGCGCCCAGCAGTGGGTAAGAGCCGTCGCCGAGGACGACCGCGTGAACGTTGCACCTTCTCACCTTCCCCGGCGGAGAGGATCCGGCTGGATCTGTGACCAGCGGTGAGCAGAGAGAGAGAGTGTGTGGCCACCGCTGTCGTGTTTAGATCTGGAGAGGCCGAGACAGTGTGAAGAGAGCAACACTAGCAAGCAAGCGCGGAGGCTCCTGCCTATATAGTGGAGTAGTACTAGTTTTCTTTTGTCTACCGGAGCCGGCTTGACCTCGTCAATGACTGTCGAGAAGTCTTCATGCACGTGGCCCGGAGGCGCAGTTGTCGTCATTTTGATCTGAAGCGCCGGATTATAACATATAACACGAAAAAATGCCACATGACAAGAAATCATAACCTCACTGCCCAAAGGAGACAACATGAATCCCGACGGACAAACTAGACGAGGAACAAAGCTCAAATTAAAGATAAACTCGTAGAAAAGGGGTCCGTCGATAGATGTCCTAATTAACATAGCCGGCTTGACCTAGATGGCAGCCGAGTAGTCACTGTTCGTGCATGTGCCCCCAATGACTAGCCCAACTCAGTTGTCGCTGTTTAACCCTCGCAGTGATCCGAAGCACATGACACCTAATTTTGCGAGATGACAAGAAACCTTTTTTTAGATTTCTCACCACAACTACAGCCATGTACAACACAGCCTGCACGATATGTAGACGATAGCCAATCCAGGCGTGTCTGCTGGAGTCTGGTCACATGCATGGACGAACTGATCTTCCGTGTCTTGCAGGGATCGTCCAGGCACCAACGTAGTACAACACTTCTCTAGTACTATCGCTCGTCTCCCTCTTCTATTAAGTCACCCGACTTGCGGGGCCGGGGAGTGTGCCTATGGTCGGTTCTCAATTGCCGTCCCACATGTGTGTGCAAACGCAATATGACGCGCGTTCCATTCGGAGAGCAGCGTGCCAGACCGACCGACCGTCTGGGGTGCGACGCGAACGCGACGGGCGTGCTGTATACTCCGTACATGTGTACCGCCGTTTTCTAGACGCTTTGCTCCATGGCGCGGGCGCAATCCATGGATACAAAATTAGTATACTGTATACTATTTAAAAGTCGAGGGCGGGGCTTTTCCTGCGCGGTAGGCGGGGCAGTTCCGCCTAGTCGGTTCGACAGAGACGCGAGAAGACGAGGGAGTAGGCTGCTGCAAACGTAGGGCTGTGTGATTTGACAGCGAGTTACTGCTGGACAGGTGGGGCCCCGTGATTTGACTTGCCATTATCATTTTAACTGCGGCGCTACGACCGGCGTGAGTCTCCCGATTCCTGACCACCTCCATACAGGTGCCTCTCCCAATGCTCCACCATGTAGTAGAGGCTGGCTCTTGCATGAGAGCCCACTTCTCCACTTTTTCCTTGCCTCTCTTTCCTCCACATATGCAAAAATGCCATGTAAAGCGCACTATTGTACTTACTTTTACTTGCTCCTACAGGTGCTTAAGCTTGCCACATAGGCATAAAGTCTGATGTGGCAAGTTAATCAAGAAGAGAGAGACTAGTTTGGTGACCCAAGGAAGAAACGGTGCTAAGCGCGTGTACCTAGGTGAAAAGACAATTTTGAGTCTATAGCTAATTAAATGAAGCAAACTTAGCAACACCATTTCATTGGAAGAGGTCACTCCTTGGCAAATGCAATAAATACTAGTACTCCCTGTGTCCCATAATATAAGAACGTTTTTGGCACTACACTAGTGTCAAAAACGTTCTTATATTATGGGACGGAGGGAGTACGAAGAAAGAGATAGAGAGGAGTAAAAAAATTACACTTATAGCCAACCTTGTTGTAGTATGAGTGACTAAGTGATGACTATGTATGACATGCCAACATCAGATAGCCTAACGCACCGTGTTAAATCTCCAAGGGCGCGACCGCGCGAGCGACGCGACGGTCGTGGTAGGCGCGACCATGATACGGGCTGCTGGCAGCCCTTGGATCTGAGATCAAACGGTCGCATGCTAAGTTGCTGAAAATTTGCAGAATAACCCTCCAGGATAGGATATTCACCCATAGGTCTAGAATCACGCCATGCAACCGTTCGATCTCAGATCCAAGGGCTCTCGGAAGCCCGTATCATGGGAGAATGGAAAGCCACTACCCTGCCGTTCGCACGCTGGCAGTTCGCTCCTACTCGTCCCCGCACGTCCTTCAATACTACGGCGGTTCGCTCCTAGTCGTCCCGTCCATTCACATTACGGCAGTTCCACTAATCCTAACCCTCCTCCCAAATCCATGGCGTCCCAAATCTCCACGATCGGCGGTGAGTACAAGGTTAGAACCATCACCGGCGATGAGTTCGACGTCATCTACACCCGTTCTTCCGCGACGGTGAAAGGATGCCTTTCTCGCTTCAGACGCATGTTCGAAGACTCAGATGATGAGTGGGTCGCTGGGCTAGATGTTGAGTACACCACAGTCCTGGGACGAGAGAAGGATCTAAAGGACGAAGAGAGGAAGAAGCCCGCCGTGATCCAGGTTTGCGTGCATGACTTATGCTTGGTCTACCACATATGCCATGCCGACGTTGAGTGCCAGGATTTTAAGGACTTCCTCGAGAGCAACCTAGTCAAATTCGTTACTGTAGACTTTGGTAACGACAAAGAAGTCCTGCGTCGGATAGGCCTCGTTGTAGGCAACACCTTCGACCTCCAGAAGAATCGGCTGGTGTCCTCTCGTCAGCCTTCAATGCTGACCCTGGCAGGAGCCATGGTTCATCCTTCGTACGGTAAACTGGAGAAACCTCCATACACGTTTCATCGTCATGCATGGCAGCGGAATGTACTAGATATAGACCACATCCACTACGCTGCAATGGATGGCTACCTTTGCTTCAATATCTACAAGGGTTGGATGAAGAGCAACAGCCAAGTGTGCGGTTCAAGCAAAGAAGTATCGGCCAAGAGGAAGAGGGACAAGGACGAAGTCGAGGACGTGGACGAGGACTCCGAGTAAGGTGGCAGTGTCGTTGCTCATGGTGGTTCTAATGCAGTGTCTACCGGAATAGTTGCAAAGTTTAATTTCAGGTGTGCTTAATTTAATTTGAGGGGTGTGTTGTGCTGAGCCCCCAGCAGAACTATGTTATGTTTCTTCTCGTTACTTTAACTCTTCAGTACGTACATACTAGTATTTCTTACATTTCATCTTTTAGTTGGTATAGTACTACCACTCGTTTCTTCACATTATATACGTACAATATATATGGCCAACATCATATAGCCAGCAGTTTAGTTGTCAAAGAATTTCAGGGTGCTTAGTTTTGTCAAAGAATTCCAGGATGCTTAGAGGGTGCTTGGATCCAAGGGACTTATTTTAGTCTGACTAAAAATAGTCTCTTTAAGAGGCTAAAGTTCCAAGCACCCCTGACTAAAGAGGGGCTAAAACTAGTCTTGAGACTAAAATTTTTAGTCAGGGGTACCCCTACTAAAATGTGGATTAGTCCTCTCTCTACTCATTTAACTCCTCTCCTTTAACACAGGCGAGTTCTGGATTGGAGGGTTTGGAGGATAATAAATGCTCATTAACTTGATTTTAGCCTTTTTAGTATTTGGATCCAAGCATGGGTGAGGCTAGCATGTTTTAGTCCCACTACTTTTAGTCATGGGACTAAAACGTATCCAAGCACCCTCTTAGTTTTATTTGAGGGGTGGGTTGTGCTGGACACCATTATTGTGACTAGCCTTTTTAATAGTACTATATGCATAATTTGGCGACGAGCGCTCTCTATATGTACCACCTTTTTTTAATTTCAAGTTTTGCTCCATGGCGCAATCCATCGATACTACTGCTGTACAAAAGTATACATTTTTTAAAAGGCTAGAGGGCGGGGCAGTCTAGCTTGGTCGGTTTCACGAGAGGCGAGGGCCTTTGTGATTTGACGGCTCATTACTGCTGGAAGGCGGGGCCTTGTGATTTGACTGCTCGTATAAATGCGCCGACGACCTGATCGAGGAGGAGCAAAGAACCGTGCGGTATACTCAAGTTTTCCACTGGAGTAGTACTGCGACGGAGGAGCACGAAACACGGCAGCCCAGTGCCATATGGCGATAAAAAATGATCTAATTTGCTAGTCATCTCATTGTTAGCATTGTTCTATTCATTCCCTCAAAAAAACATTGTTCTATTCATGCCTCGCAGAGAACGTGACACGTGCGGCGAAACACCCGAAGCAAAAGATGAAACACAGGAGCAAAAGAAGAAGGAAGATTATCACCCCAAATGATCTAATTCGCCGCGGAGTCGTAACTGCTTCTTCATCGCCTCCACGACCTCCATCTCCTTGCGCGTCTCCTCCGCCATCTTCTTCATTCTGTCCATGACGCGGGATTTCTCGACGCGAGCCTTCATCATCTGTTCCACGGCCGCATTACGTACCTTGACAGCAGCCGGGTGCTCGATGCGGAGCTTCGCCAACTCCTCCTTCTGTTCCATGACGAGGGCCTGCAGCATCTTCATCGAGGAACTACTATTCTCATGCAGCTTCTTCCAGCCGGCGTTCTTCTCCTTCAACAGGTCGATCTCATGGCAGAGCTTCGCCTTGTCCTCCTGAAGTCGCAGGATTTCGCCGGTCGCCTTCTTCTCCGAGGCAATGCTCTTCTTCAGCAGCATCACCAAGCCGGCGGTCAACTCCCCCTGCTGATTGAGCTCAGCGGGCATGTCGTCGAGGCTCTCCTTCAGCAACTCCATCAAGCCTTGGATGAACTCCTTCTGCTTATTGAGCTGATCGGGCATGCCGTCGAGGGATAACGACTCCAGCTCCGCCGGCTCGGCATGTTCGCCTCCGCGGCTAGGGCGCTCCTGGGAGCCATCGCCTGCCCGTGAGAGATCTTTCGAGGTCTCTGCGTGGCGGCGAGCCCTCTCTTTTTTTCCGCAGCCTTGGTTGCCGCTCCCTTGTTATGAGTAGTTCTCGACCTAGAGCTCTGCTCACCGGCCATGGCAACGACGGACGAAGAAGAAGCACTTATGAGGAGGAAAGGTAGAGTAATTTTCGGTTAGGTAGTTCCCCTTTTTATAACCTAAGTACTAGCACTAGTACTAATACCTGCATAGTGGGAACATGTTCAGGTTTGGTACGTACTAGTAGGTGTGAGCAGGCTTTCGAATGTGATGGGAACAAGGTAAAGATTAATTGATGGTTTTGGTTTCGAGGCCCGAAACGGCTCCCGATGAGTTTAGCGGAACATAAATTTCAAGTACTACACTGCTCAAATGCGTAAATATTATGTTACTGTCAAAAATTGGCACAAAATACGAAGGAGACCAATGGAAGTACTACTAGCAACCCACGATTTAACTACTCGCATGCGCGCAATGGAGTAATAATGTCTTTCTTCCGCCCTCACGTCCACTCAATTTGCATGCGCTGTATTAATTGACCATCAATGAAGTGAACGACTTTACACGCATCAAATTATCACATGGGGTGGATCTTGGTACAAAATTGCGTCCGCCCGTGTACCCGCGTGTGCGTGCGAGGGAATGAGTGCGTGTGTGGTGTGCGTGCACATCTTCGCTTCGTGCATGTACCGCCAGTATGGCTCAGGGAGGATGAGTACATTCTTCTGGAACCAGCAGCACGTCATTGTGATCAATCCACGCAAGGAGGTCGCGACAACGCCTTCACATGTGCCACGTGGCTTCATGAACTGTAAGAGAGACACTGTGTAGTGTGCCATTGGTATTCTAATTTACGTGTTTTGCACATACTCGAAGTACTAGTAAGGTACACGTGCATTGCACGCATCAGATTTTGCAACCAAATTATGAATAAATACCACACTATAGCATATAAGCTCTGAGTCATATATGCCTGATGTAGCCCTTCGTTTAATTCTTATAGTTCATCTCATTCAAAATCAATTAGTTTTTATAAAAAAGCTAAGAACGCGGGAATAGGAAAAACATGGGATTATAGTGGAATGTCGTCTTGAATCCTACAGGATTGTACGAGTGTTTGATTGTGCATAGAAAAAACGCAGAATTCTTTCAAAGAGTTTTGAGTGGATGGGATGTTTCCTATGAAATCTAGTGCAAATGAATCATATGGAAAAATTCCTATGGTTTACAATCCTACGAATCGAACAACCAAGTAGGAAAAATTCCTAATGATTAGAATCCTCCAAAATTCCTTTGAGAATCCTTTGAATCAAAGAAGCCCTTGATCTATTGTATGATTCATGGAATTGTGCGTTGTAAAGCATAAAGTAAAAAAATGGCAATTCAACTAGAAAAAAGTTTGGGCAGTTATGATACGGAAGATTCTAAAACAAAAGAGAACCACTGTTGTTTTGAGGTTTGTGCATTATGCTTAAGTTCAACCATGGAGTCTGCTAGATTGTACATGTGGCAAAATCCGGTGGGTGGGCTAGAAGATGGTGCGAGGGGCCGAGTGGAGGGAGACTATGAAGGAATGCACAAGTGGAGATCGATATTTAGAGAGAGGGGGCGAACACGTGCGCTGATGCGCGCAGTGGCGGAGCCATGAAAAATAAATGAGCTAGGGGGCCAAGCATTGCTAATCCTTTACGAGGAGGGTCAATTCATGAACTTAAACCATTTTTAGCAGCAATTGTCTAATGATCACATTCATATTAGCCTTGATATATAGTGATGTTAGGGGGGAGGGGGCAGGGCCCTTACTGCCCCCTGTCTTCGCCATTGTGCACGCGTCTGAGAGATGAAGAGGAAGGCATGGATGATGAGAGGGGGACGTTGGATACATAATTAATGTGGGTGTATTAGCTATATATGTTAATCCTATATAGAGAGATATAGATTGATCGATGTGGACGTGGGAAAGAGGGTGAGACCTCACTGGATATATCGATTGATCGATTTGTGTGGAAAACTATGAAAGACCTAGCTATATACACACATACATAGAGGAACATCGATCGTTGCGCATGCACGCGTGAGAGATAAAGAATGCCCGATATGATGGAGAGGGGGATGTGTGTTGGTGTGTGCCTTCATGGGAGACCGACCTGAAGAAAAAGATTGCATGCGTGCGATGGATAATGCCGACTGGTAGTGTGTGTGCATGCATGCACGAGAGAAAGTTAGTGGTACAATTATAAAGAGAAGACTACTGTGTGGGTGTAAAAGAATAGCTGAATAGGTGAGGTCACAATCAATGTAAAGTTGAATTCAAATATTTGAATAAGAGATCCTGATGTTTGAAACCCATGCATGCATGAATATAACGGAGATCTGCGCGGTGTGGTTTGGAAACGAGCATGTTGTAATGTATACACATTGAACAAGGTCAGACTGATTTGAATTTGAGATACCGATGGCACACATCATTTGGCCACGTCGCATCCGTGCATGGACACACTATTCTAATTGGAGATGATGGGCGGCTTTTGCATCACATATCTATATCTATACCCCTATATATATTATATATTTTTTATATTGTGTGCGGGTAACTTTAACTTTGAAAGATGGTCGTTGGATGAGGCGAATCCGATGGTCCAAAGATGGCAAATTTGAGCACTACTGGCCGTTGGATATCATCTAGATTCCACCAGATTTCGCCACATGTATAATCTAGAAGACTCCATGGTTGAACTTAAGCATAATGCACAAACATCAAAACACAAGCACTTCTTATTTGTTCTAGAATCTTCCGTATCAGAATTGCCCAAATGTTTTTCTACATGATTTGCCATTATTTGTTTTTACTTTATGTCTTACGACGCACAATTCCATGAATCTTAAAATAGATTAGCTTTCTTATAAAAACTAGATGATTTTGAATGAAATGAACTATAAGAATTAAACGAACATCTACATCATGCATATATGACTCAAAGCTTGCATGCTATAATGTGGTATTTATTCATAATTTGGTTTCCAAATCTCATGCGTGCAATGCACGTGTACCTTACTCTAGTCTAAATGGTGTTTGTGTGTGTGTTGTGCGTGTTGAGGTGCAAATTGTCTTTTTTGGGTACATGTTAAGCTTGTTCTTCCGAAATTTCAAGCCGCGCCTTGTTATGCCGAAAATTCAAGCTAGCGTCTCTGTCTATCGTGCTGCGAAACTCCCGCCTCTTCAACCCGCGCCTTGTTAGCCTGAAATATTTAAGATATATCTTTGTCTCGTTGTGCTCCTACAACTCCCTCCATGTCAACCCACGCCTTGCTATTCCGAAATTACAACGCGCGTGAAAACCGCCACCTCCTGTGAAATCCAGACATGCGAAATGCCCATGGTACCCCTGAACCGAAAGAACCGCCTCAAATCGGTGGGGGTACTTTCGTAACTTACCCCACATTTCGGACAAGCGCGTCTCTAAGCCATGGTTCCCCACTGCCATCCCATCCGCCCACCCATTCGTACACCGAGGCCGCGAAAACCCGCGACGAAACCCCACACCCTGCTCCGTCCGCCACCCAGCCGGAGCCTCTTCCCCGACGACGTCGTCCACAGCAACACCTCGACGTCCCTCATCCACCGTACCGGATGAGGATCCGTCGTCGATCTCATCGTCCCGCCGGTTCAGCCACCCCGTCCTCCACCTCCAAGGAGCTGCCCCGACGTTCCCCTCGTCTTTCGCGCCACCTCCATTCCCACACCGCCGTCTTCACCTGCACCACCGGAAGAGCATCATCATCACCGTTTCCTCGGATGAAGCTGCGGCCTAATCGGCGCCACCAAAGAGGTTGTACACTAATCGCCGCATTTTCTTCTTGATTCGATCTCACGGTGCTGCCGGCGCTCGGTCCCGAGCCGACACGGCGCGGCTCCATCCACGGTGGCGTCGCAGGCCACTTCCTCCACGGCATCGCTCCCTCGGCGGCGACGTCCACATCAGTAGGACCTGCTGCTGCTTTAGCTCTCGCTCGCGCTGCTGCTCTGCTCTTGCTCTCGGTCCCCTGCCTGGTCTGCTCTTGCTATTGCTCTTGCTCGCGCTGCTGCTCTCGCTCTTGCTCTTGCTTGCGATGCTGCTCCGATTTAGCTACACTTCAGTCGACTGAATCGACTTTTGGGTCAGTCGATTTTCAGGTGGTGGGGGGGGGCTCGCCGGGGTGAAGGAAGAACCAGCCGCAGCAGGGAGGGGGCTCGCCGGAGAGATACCCCACTATCTATCTTAGGGTTCAGGATGGGGGCGGTGGTCGCCGGCGGTGGCGGGGCGTTGGCGGGGCGGTGGCGTGGGGATCGCCGGAGAAAAAGCTTGGCACGGGGTGGCCTAGAGGGATGGCCGGGGCGGCGGCGGACCGGCGGTGGGGAGTGTTTTCGGGGCGGGCGGGGCGGCGCACCGCCGGCCGCGGGCGGCGGGGGGCTGCTGTTTGGCCGGGGCTGGCTCAGGGGGGTGGAGGTTGAAGATGAACCGCAGGCCCTTGATTTCGTATCCAATGGCTGCAAAATCGACTGACCAGAGATGAAAAAGTCAGTCGACCGACGTGTAGCCTCACCTTGCTAGTGCGTTCAGTTTCGACAGCAAAATTCAGTTTCGACAGTTAAGTTCAGTTTCGACAGTTAAGTTCAGTTTCGACAGTTAAGTTCAGTTTCGACAGTTAAGTTCAGAGATGAGCGGCTGATGTATTTTACATCTAGCACTTTGTGGTTATGTATTTTACGTCATGTATTGGAGATGCTATTAGAATTCCACTCAGGTTAACGTTGTTCGTTGTCTCTCTTGTCCTGCTTCAGCCTCGGCGTCGTACAACTCACCGGAGCTGCTCCAACGACGAAACCCTCCATCACAGCGGAGCAGTACCTCGGGCTCCATCTCCAGACGCCTAAGATCTTCTTCCCCTCCTCCGACAGCCAAGTCAGCCGGAGCATCCTCACCGGCCAACCCAATCACGCTGAGATCGACATGGCTTCGCCAAAGAGGTTCTACACTTGTTGCATCTCTTTTTTACTCTACATGTTATATATATTGTCCACTGAGCACTCGTAGTAACGGGAAATACGATTATTTTATCCTACTATATGACAAGCAGTGAGGTACCAGGCAACTTAGCTATCCGTGATGGACTCTCTTGAACGCCATCATTATTTATCTCTGCGCGTTTCAGCTGTGCATTTGTCGATGGGCCTGGGAGTTGAGCTAGTATGGCAGTGGCCTGGGTCCAAAGTAATAGAAGTAGCACAAAAACATTTTTTTAGTGTAGGATTTTCCTTGCTCAAGCCTGCCTACTAGAATCGCCAGTGCTTGAAAGGAAAAGTGAATGAAAAACATCGGAATTGGAAAGTTTCCTATGGTACTACTTTTCATGAATTTGGTGCAAAGGAATGGAGCAAAGGAAAACTGTAGGATTTGTTCCTTTAGTGTCTCCTTGAAAGAAAAACCGTAGGAATTCTAATTTCCACTTCTCCTCCTTTTCATATTCCTATTCATCAAGCACAAGACTAAGAGATAGTAGCATAATAGCATTATAACCGTACATTTTCTTGTGGTTTGACTTAATCTCACCATGCTTTTTTGCATCCTGTGATCTTCCAATTGTTGTGAATCAAACACCCAGATTGGCAGAAATCCTGTGTTTTTAAATTCTCTGTTTTGCACGTGCATTCCTATCCTATTCCTGTCTATTTCCTATCCCTGCATTGTTAGAATCCTCAAATTCAAACAAGCCCTTACTCAATTACTTCTGTTACAGATATGTGTCAAAGAAAACCTTGTGTGGTTTGTCCTGCTCCTGCGGCGCTGTGTTCCACCCCAGCTCAGCTGCTCCAACGACGGAAGGGTTCACCACAGCAGGGATCCGCTCTCCAGACTGTCTTTCGCCGCCTCAGATCTTCTTCCCCGCCGCCGGCAGCCACGGCAACTGCATTACCATCATCAACTGAGCAGATGACCTTGAGGACTACACGGGTCCGCAAGAGAGGTCGCACTCTTCCGTGTCTGCTTACGTTATGCGTCGCTTAATATGATGACATGCTACATTATCGTCGTGTTCACCTATTAGACTCCGAGTCAGTTCCAAACTAATGCTGAAACTTGAGTTTTTAAATGGTTGTGGGGTACATATTGGGGCAGCAATCAGTACTATCTGTCTACTATCTGGTTAATCTCCGGTGTCTACTATGAGTTTCATGTTGGGTGCAAACAAACATTAAAGGAGCCATTATCTGTATTTTTTAACTAAAGCTATTATCTGCCTGCTATCATTGGTTTTGGGTCTATCCACAGTTTGCTACCATCACTCTGGATTTGTGCATGCACTCCTTACATAATCTCACTATGTTTTATTCCTATGCATGCCAGTTATTGTACACAATGGAACTGATCATGTAGAGCAAAAGAGACGAGCCTTGCGTGGCAATAAAATTTCATGCAGACGTCGTTCCATGGTGGGCGCAAAGGCAGCCCCCCTCCACCCATTTCGGATCGTAATCAAGAGGAAGATAACTGTTATGAGGGGGATTCAGAAGGAGAAGACCACTCCTATTTACCCCATGAGGTCTTCGCTCTAACTTGGCATGCTGATGTTGGTAATATCATGCATATGGTGCCTTGCATTGCTTACTGTATACATTAAAGATGTCATCTGCTTAGTTTAGACATGCTTTGTGTCAATGCCATCTGTTTAGTTTCTTTATCGTATATGTGAATCATGCAATGCCATCTTGTCTAGCCAGGCATCATATATGTGAATTTTGCAATGCCACCCTGGTTAGCCAGTCATCTTATATGTGAATTATATCATGCCATCATTTTTTTATTACGTGTTAAATTTGTCAACAATTTTAGTACATTCAATTACTCTTCCTGTGCATCAGCCATTTGGCACGGTCATGGAAAAATCTGGAGTGGAAACAAGGTCTTCAGAGCAGACAATGCTATCTGACGAAGCGCATGTCTTGCTGGTTACCGATAGCTCCTCAGAGGAGGATTCAGAGACAGATGACCAGTCATATTCCCCCCCCCGAGGTGCATGCCCTAACTTGGCAGGGTTATGTTGCTCATATCGTGCGTATGGTATCTTGCATTGCTATGTCATTTGCTTAGTTTAGACATGCTTTGTGTGAATGCCACCTGTTTAGTGTCTAATTACCATATATGTGAATTATGCAATGCCATCTTGTTGCAAGACATTATATATGTGAATTATGCAATGTTATCTTGTTGCAAGGCATTATGTATGTGAATTATGCAATGCCATGCTGTTTAGGCAAGCGTCATATATGTGAATTATATCATGCCGTCCTTTTTTTGTATTTCTCATTGCTTTTGTCGACAATGTTTGTATATTCAACTGCTCTTCCTGTGCATCAGCCATTTGAATTGGTGATGGAGAAATCTGGAGTGAAAACAAGGTCTTCAGAGCAGACAATGCTACCTGCTGAAGCAGATATCTTGCTGGTTACAGATAGCTCTTCAGAGGAGGATTCAGAGGCAGATGACCAGTCCTATTATCCCCCTGAGGTGTATGCTCAAACTTGGCAGGGTTATATTACTCATATAATGCATATGTTGTATTGCAATGCTTAGTTTTTACATCATATACACAATATTGAATGCCATCTCCTTAGTTGACACATCATATATGCGATTGCCCTCTGCTCACTTCCTTAGTATATAAATCATATATTTGAATTATGTCATGCCATGATGTTTACATAGACAGCATGTATCTGAATTATGGCATGCCAACCCATTTTCTAAAGACATAATATAGTTATATCATCTCATCCTGTTTACATAGTCATCATATTTAAATTATGTCATTCTATCCGTGAATTATATCATGCCATCATGTTTCCATCGACGGCATGTTTGTGATTTATGGCATGCCAACCACTTTAATAGACACATCGTATAGTTATATCATGTCATCCTGTTTACATAGTCATCATATTTTGAAGTATGTCATTCTATCCTGTTTAGTTAGCCATCATACATGTGAAATTGTGTCATGCTATCCTGTTTAATTAGCCATCATATATGTGAAATTATGTCCTGCTATTCTGTTTGCTTAGACAACATAAATGTGAATTATTTCATGCCCTGTTTTCTTCCCTACTATCCATTGCACCTGTCTATCTTACAATGTCTGTACATTCAATTACTTTTCTTGTTTATCAGCCATTTCAATTGGAGGGAGTGATGGCAGTATCTGTGGGAGTAAAAACACGGTCTTCAGAAAAGATCGTGCTACCTGTCGATGCAGATAGAACCACGGTTGTACTTGCCCAAGAACCAGCCCCACCACACATAACCCACACTCATGCAGATTGTACCCCTACCCAGTTGGACAGAGAACCAGCTACACCCCTTCTAACCCCAACCCCAGCAGATAGACACCCAGTTCCCGTTGACACAGCACCGTCTCCACCACAGAGCACCCAAACACGAGCAGTTAGTAAGGCAACTGCAGTGCCCAAATCACGAGGACCACCACTCCGAACCCGAAGTCAACGCTTAAAGCAGAAGAAGAATTGTTCTCAGGTCAGGTTCCGTAGCTATGGTTCATACTACTTTGCTCTTGCATCACTGTATTTACTGATACCAACTAATTTCAAATTTGAAGGATGCAATTGAAACTCCAATGGCGCAACAGGTATGTTTTAAACCTGTTTCTTCAACGTGTTTGGCTGTTTGCTGTTGTAACTTGCTCTATGTTGATTTCAGTTTCAATTGAATAAACAGTTATGTTCTCATGCCATGCACATTACAAGTGTTGTTATTGCTGTGTAGTTTCCCACACTTATATTCTGTCTATGCTGCTTTGTCTTAAATAGATATGATTCGAACTGTATCTATCTTGATTTGGCAACATAAACTAGAATGATATAGACCATACAGTGACCATACTACATAGATATATGTTTGTTTCATGTTGTTATCCTGTCCACCTTACTACTGAACTGGTTTACCAAAATGAGTTTCATATACTACATTGTAAACCTGAGATGTGTTTGTTTGTTTCTCTTTTAGAACGCGGATAAAATATTGGAGAAGAGTACCCTGTTATGCAATGGTAAAGGAAGTAATGCAGATAAGGTTCAAGATAGTGAGACATCCCTGTTGGTCTCCAAGAAAGCTGATAAAAACTATATTGAAGACACTGAGACAACCCCAAAGTCCTGTCTTGATGTAGTCTTCGAACTCGTTGCCTGAATCAGTTCGGCTTCTTGAGTCTCAACTTCAAGTTGAAAGACATCGATCAGATGTTATGCGACAGGAAGCCGAAGGACTGAGGAAGTCCCTGCAGAATTCAGATGCATACTTTCTGGTGCAACAGCAAGCGCTGGAGGACTTAAGCGCCAAACAAGAGAAAGTTAATAAGCTTGCTAAGCATCTTGCCAGCATTATGGGTACCCAGGATATTGTTTCTTGAGCTCTTCTGAAGTGGTTTCAGTTCTGGACTTGTTTTGCTGCGGCGTTTATATGCTGCTGTGTTCCCTATATTTGCACTGGTGGCGAACTTTGATGCCCAGTGGATGTAATATGTGTAATAGCCGTGATAGCCTAGTGTAAGTTGCTTGCTTATTTATTTCCTTGTTGTCTTGTTTATTTGTTTGCTTGTAGTCAGTGCAGTTCTTTTTCTGCGGTTTGCTAGTGGCTGCAATAACCTATTTTTTAAAACTAGGCCACAATAACCATGGGCTAATATTTACTGTAGTGACACTGGGCCTCCTACGGGCCGTAGAAACAGTGGGCCTTCTACGGGCCGTAGAAACAGTGGGCCTTCTACGGGCCATAGAAACAGTGGGCCTTCTACGGGCCGTAGAAACAGTGGGCCTCTACGGGCCGTAGAAACAATGGGCCTTCTACGGGCCGTATCATCAATGGGCCTTATACGGGCCGTATGATCGATTGGCCAAACATGGGCCAAACAGACCGCATTCTGGCCGTAAACGGGCTAGAGTTGGAATCGTCCGTTCATGGGCCGACCATAACGGGCCATCGTTAATAGGCCGTATTTGATGACGCTATGAAAACGGCCCAACGTATTAACGGACCACAAACAGGCCGACTGTAACCACGGGCTGAATTTGGCCCACAAGCAGAAAATGACAGTAACGGGCCGTAAGTAAACGAATGCTGGAAAATAGCCCAAGAATAAATGGGCTCTGAGAAGGCCGAAAGATAACATGGGCTGGAAACGGCCCAACGGAATAACGGGCCGTTAATGGGTATAAAGTGATACACTGTTCTTTACGGGCCAGTTTCACCACGGGCCGTTAATGGGTGTAAAGTGATACACTGTTCACTACGGGCCAGTTTCACCACGGGCCGTTAATAGGCCAAGAGTTACATAGGGCCTCATATGGGCCGAAAGACGTCATGGGCCAGAAGTGAAAATGGGCTGGAATCATATTGGATGGCCCAGATGACGCTACTGGGCCTAATTCGAATAGGGCGTAACGGGCCTTGGGTTAGCGGGCTGTAAATGGGCTATATGCGAACAGGCCGTTAACAGGCTTTCCATGGGCCGGCCTGCCACCTTTTGACCAAGTCAAACGGGCCGGCCTTTTCACAGGAATGGGCCTCTGTTGGGCCATGCCACGTGTCGACGTATCATAGGCGCCTTCTGTCTAATGAGTGGATGACATCTGTCCCAGCGATGAGCCGACACGTGTTTCCTCCAGCCAATGATGATTTTACACGTGGAAAATCCCCATTGGTCGGGGCTGTTAATGGGTTATCGGATCCAAAACCCGACCCGATAGCTTAACGGCGTTCCATTACGGTGGATGCCACGTGTCGGTCACCCTTGACGAAAGCACTTCTGTGACACGCGATTTATCGTCATGGAAGTGGACACTTCCGTGATGATAATTTTGGTAATGTCATGGAACACTTCTACGACAGCACAGGTATGACTATCTTGATTCTGTCATAAATTTGTCATGGATGTACATGCATGACAAAAAACGCGACCTACTGTGACAAACACGTATCATCACGGAAGTGTATTTTTTTTTGTAGTGTGATCTGCTGCAAAGGCTGTCGCAGATGCATGAACAGGCGCGGCTCGCGATGCGGAGTGTTGCCAAGGCCCTGTGGCCATCCGCCTCCCCTCCGGGAAGTATGGAGGAGCTTGTAGAGCTGTTCAAAGGAACGCGGCGGCATATCCGACTATGGAAGATATTGGCCTGTCGAGAGGGTGCGCGAGAGGCTTGGGCCATGGTGAAAACTCGGTATACCAAGCTTGATCCTAATCACATGGCTCGGGTTGAACCGCTAGGGTCGAATGAGGAAGAAATTCCCATTAGTTTAGTGTATGACCAAGTAGAGGTGGCCGCCAAATATTCCCAACAGGATTGTAAGTTAGACCGCCTGTTGGACGGTATAGAGAAGGAAGTGTTTGAGTCCAAGTGACTATGTACTTTTCTTACCCTATGTAATTCTAGCTGAACTGTATAGCATTTGTCATGGCAGACCTTTTCACTTCAACCTCCAGACTCGATGGTGCGGAGTGTTTCCGAATACCCTCGCGGCCAAATAGACCGGGGTATGCTTGGAAAACTAGGCGTAGGGGTCATAGTTGCTTGAACAGACAAGTTGTATTCTGCTAGTTATGTTATATTACATTGAAATAGTAAGAAACATCTTCCAGAGAGAATAGTTCCGTTAAGGGTTCCTTTCTCTGGGTGTGCATGCATTAGGATACATGTCTGAATTGTGATGTGAAGATCACAGCGTGTACAGCTTCTGGGGGTTCGTAATGGAGTGAGTACAGAAAACATCTTTAATTCGCCGTCCGAATATTCCCTTAAGAACTCTAGCTTTCGGCTTCACCCAGTCTGAGGTACACATCCGGATGAACCGGCAGTAACAATCGCAGAGGTGCTCCTTTTATGCCCTAGCCGAACTAACGGGAACGTAGGGCATAAGCACAGGAGCCATGCAACCCAACTTGGCCAAAACTTAAGTCATATCGATGCATATAGTGGCAAAGAAAAGGTACGTATGGAAAGACTCATATGTGAAGAGCTTGATGCTCAGTGAATTAATGAAAAACTTATGTCCAAGAAGCCCCCAGACATAATGGGCGTACACATCTAAAGATATGTACGTCGGCAGTGTTCGGTCAAGCCGTATGAGAGCTTTAAAGCGAAAAAGGTGTAAAAGAGAGAAGAAATAATGGAAACAAGGGGAGAAGGAGACTAACAAAGAATTCGGCGCTACGCATAGAACCTTCGGAGTCTAGCTGCATTCCAAGGGTTCGGCTCTAGGCGGTTGTCTGATGCATCACGAAGATGGTACGCTCCTCCGGTAAGAACTTCGTCAATTATGAAGGGACCCTCCCATTTGGGCTTGAGTTTGTCCTTTTTCTTCTCCGGCAAGCGTAGAACGAGTTCGCCAACATTGTAAGTCTTGGCCTGTACTTCTCTGCTTTGGTATCTTCGAGCCTGTTGTTGATAAAATGCTGAACGGGCTTTGGCGACGTCGCGCTCCTCCTCCGGGGCATCTAGGCTGTCCTGCCGATCCAACTTGGCCTCTTTCTCTTCGTACATAAGCACTCGAGGTGAGTCATGTATAATATCGTAGGGCAATACAGCCTCTGCCCCATACACCACGAAGAAAGGTGTGTATCTGGTAGCACGGTTGGGCGTGGTCCGCAGCCCCCAGAGTACGGAGTCGAGCTCCTCAACCCAGTGCTTGTCTGATTCTTTCAAAGACCGCACTAGCCTGGGTTTGATGCCGCTCATAATAAGACCATTGGCTCGTTCGACTTGACCGTTTGTTTGCGGGTGGTAGACAGAGGCGTAATCGAGCTTAATGCCCAGATTAACACACCAGGTTTTTACCTCATCGGCTATGAAATTGGAACCATTGTCGGTGATGATGTTGTGCGGGACACCATAACGGTGCACCACATCGGATATAAATGCAATCACCGGTCCGGACTCGGCCGTTTTAACTGGTCTAGCCTCTATGCACTTGGTGAATTTATCCACCATGACCAGTAGATATTTTTTCTTATGGCGTCCCCCTTTAAGGGGTCCAACCATGTCCAAGCCCTAGACCGCAAAGGGCCATGTAATGGGGATTGTTCGTAGGGCGGTTGGGGCATATGGCCTTGGTTGGCGAAGAGTTGGCATCCCACGCAGCGCTGGATGAGGTCCTGCGCGTCTGCTCGAGCCATAGGCCAATAAAATCCTGTCCGAAAGGCCTTGCTGACAAGTGCCCTGGTTGCAGTGTGGTGCCCACTAAGACCGGCGTGAATTTCTGCCAAGAGTTGCCGCCCCTCCTCCTCGGAGATACACCTTTGAAGGACTCCGATAGTGCTTTTCTTGTAGAGCTCTCCTTCATGAACTTTATAGGCCTTCGAACGCCGGACAATGCGGCGAGCCTCGTCCTGATCTTCTGGGAGCTCCTTCCTATTAAGGTAGGCCAAGAATGGTTTGGTCCACGGGGCAATGACTGCCATAATGAGGTGGGCCGATGGTGTTATTTCGGTGGCTGAACCTCCAATGATATCGGCGTGTTCGCTATCTATGTTTGTGTTCGAAACGGGACTGTCGTTGCTGTCTCCCCCTTGCCACACCATGGATGGCTTAAAGAGCCTTTCAAGGAAGATGTTAGGTGGGACGGGGTCGCGCTTAGCGCCAATGCGAGCAAGGACGTCTGCTGCCTGATTACTTTCGCGGGCGACGTGATGAAATTCGAGCCCCTCAAACCGAGCCGACATCTTTAAGACGGCGTTGCGATAAGTTGCCATCTTTGGATCTTTGGTATCAAAGTCTCCATTAATTTGGTATATTGCGAGGTTTGAGTCCCCGCGCACCTCCAGGCGTTGTATGCCCATTGATACGGCCATCCGAAGGCCATGTAGCAAGGCCTCGTATTCGGCTGCATTGTTGGAGTCTGTGTATGATATTTGAAGTATGTACTGGACGATATCTCCCGTGGGGGACGTTAATACGACGCCCGCTCCTAGCCCCGCCAACATTTTGGAGCCATCAAAATGCATAACCCAGTTGGAATACGCGCCGTACTCTTTAGGGAGTTCGGCCTCTGTCCATTCGGCGACGAAGTCAGCCAGTACTTGGGATTTGATGGCTCGACGTGGTTTGTACGTGATGTCGAATGGAAGGAGCTCAATGGCCCATTTGGCAATCCGGCCCGTGGCATCCCGGTTGTTTATTATATCATTGAGGGGCACTTCAGAAGCCACAGTGATCGAACACTCCTAAAAGTAGTGTCGTAACTTTCGAGATGCCATGAAGACTGCATATGCTATCTTTTGATAGTGAGGGTGCCGGGATTTGTATGGTGTGAGGACGGTCGATATGTAGTATACGGGCTTTTGGAGCAGAAATTTGTGTCCGTCCTGTTCTCGCTCGACAACGAGTACGGCGCTCACCACCTGGTGTGTTGCCGATATATATAGGAGCATTGGTTCGCCGACGTTTGCCGCGGCCAGGATTGGGTTGCTTGCCAGAAGGGCTTTTATTTCTTCCAGTCTGGCCGTCGCCGCGTCTGTCCACTCGAAGTTATCGATGTGCCGTAGAAAGTGATAAAGTGGCAGCGCCTTTTCCCCCAACCTGGAGATAAAGCGGCTTAAAGCTGCCATGCACCCAGCGAGTTTTTGGACCTGTTTAAGTTCAGTTGGCGTAGCCAATTGTGACAGAGCTCGGATTTTGGCTGGATTTTCTTCAATCCTTCTGTTGGAAATGATGAAGCCCAGTAGTTTTCCGGTGGGGATGCCAAAGACGCACTTTTCCGGGTTAAGCTTGATGTCATATGTGCGGAGGTTGTTGAATGTGAGACGCAAATCGTCTATTAGTGTTTCAACGTGTCTTGTTTTGATGACGATGTCGTCCACGTAGGCCTCCACTGTCTTGCCGATCTGTTTCTCGAGGCATATTTGGATCATGCGCTGGTAGGTGGCGCCGGCGTTCTTGAGTCCGAAAGGCATGTTGTTGAAGCAAAACGGCCCGTATGGTGTGATGAATGCCGTTGCAGCTTGATCAGACTCCTTCATTTTGATTTGATGGTATCCGGAATATGCATCAAGGAAGCACAACGAGTCGTGTCCTGCAGTAGCGTCGATGATTTGATCAATGCGAGGGAGGGGAAGGGATCCTTAGGGCAAGCCTTGTTAAGGTCTTTGAAATCGACGCACACGCGCCAGGATTTATCCTTCTTTGGTACCATTACCAAGTCTACCAGCCAGTCCGGATGTTTGATATCTCTGATGAATCCGGTCTCGATGAGTTTGGCCAGCTCTTCCCCCATAGCTTGTCATTTGGGTTCGGAAAAGCGCCGCAGTGTTTGTTTGACCGGTTTGTATCCCTTCAGTATGTTGAGGCTGTGTTCGGCCAACTCGCACGGGATTCCTGGCATATCTGAGGGGTGCCAGGCGAATATATCCCAGTTTTCGCGCAAGAAGTCTCGTAATGCGGCGTCGACTGTGGGGCTGAGTTGCGCTCTGATAGATGTTGTCTTCTTCGGGTCTGTTGGATGGACCTGAAATTTGACTGTTTCTTATGCTGGCTTGAAGGAAGTAGATTTGGGTCGTTTGTCCAGGATCACATCGTCCCTATCCACAGTGGAGTGTAGTGCGGTTAGTTCTTCGGCCGCAAGGGCCTCAGATAATGCCTCGAGGGCCAAGGATGCGGTTTTGTTCTCGGCGCGGAGTGCTATATCCGGATCGCTGACGAGGGTGATTATTCCATTAGGCCCGGGCATTTTTAGCTTCATATACCCATAATGAGGTATGGCTTGAAAGCGCATGAAGGCCTCTTGCCCTAACAGGGCGTGGTATCCACTGTTGAAAGGGGCCACCTGGAAAGTTATTTCTTCGGACCGATAGTTCTCCGGCGTGCCGAATACCACATCAAGTGTAATTTTTCCTGCACATCGTGCTTCCCGACTGGGAATGATACCTCGAAAGGTTGTGCTGCTTCTCTCGATGCGGCTCCTGTCTATTCCCATCTTGTGGAGCGTGTCCTCATAAATGAGGTTTAGTCCACTGCCGCTGTCCATGAGGACTTTTGTAAGTCGGAAACCGTCCACGATGGGACTGAGGACTAACGCGGCTGGCGCTCAGACTGTTCTGTATTTAGGTTCGTCACTGGCGTTAAAGGTTATGGCCGTGTCGTTCCAGGGGTCAATTGCGGCGACCTGGCAGACTTCGGCGAGATCGTGCAGTGCCCTTTTACGCTTATTGTTTGAAGCGAATGTCTCGAAGACCGTCAATACTCTTGTGTCGTCGTTTTCTGGAGGGTGTTGTTCTGGGGTGTCCTTGATAAGGATGTCCTCGCCGCTCTTGGCTACCTGCCAAAGTATCCAACATGCTCTAAGGCTGTGGGTTGCCACAGTGTCTGGCGTTGTGTGTATTTTGCATGGGTCATTGAGCCATCCCTCCAGAACGGTGCCGTGCAGCGCTGTGGGTTTATGTTTTTTGACTGTTGGGCTGGGCGTGCCACGGGGGTACATCCTCTTTGCTTTTAGGAGGATTTGAGTTGGGCCCGACGGTTCCCAGCAAGCTGCCTGAGTTTTCCAGGCGCTTTCCATCGCGCTGTACTTTTGTACGATAGTCTCTAAGTCAGCAAACTTTAGTATGTGGCGGCGATTGATGGCGTTAAGGATACCTCCGTCCGCGCAGTTGTTGCAAAATGCTGCTATCGCGTCTTCATCGCGGCAATCCTTTATCTTATCTTTGACAAGGAGGAATCTGGCCCAGAAGTGGTGGACCGTTTCCTGAGACTATTGTTTGATGCTCATGAGAGCGTCTATGTCTGGGTGGGTGGGTGGAATTAAATCCGCACCCCGACCCGATTTTGGATCCGGAGTTTGAAGATCAACCGGACCTGACAGTTCGGGCTCCGGGATATTGGCTGATTTTTTAGGCTCATCGTCCGACTCTATGTTCGGAGGATGAGACACGCCTTTCTGCCGGAGAATATCCGACCCTTCAAGATCGGAGATCCGAACATAGTTCGTCTTCAATATAGCAGAAGAGTTGTTCCGCTCCTCGACTACCGCTATCTGGTGGGTGATCGGCAGAGTTTTAATTTCTCTCTGGTCGGGTTTAAGCCCAACCCGATCATAGTCTGTAGCGACCCCAAGGCGGCCATGCGATCCAGGAGTTTGTTCAGCGACGATAACTCCGTTGGATCCATTCGAGCGGAGTATTCGGGATCAACGCGGAGGCGATTTTCGATGACTTGAGAGGTCATCGTCGGCTTAAGGGCCGAACTAGCGGTCATGACGAAGCCGCCCAGCCGGAGGGTTTGTCCTGGGGCCAGGGCTCCTCCGGAGACGATATTATCCTTGACAACAAGGCGAGCCATCAACCCTCTTGGCGACGGCACAGTGGAACTCTCAATCAAAGCACCAATGTCGGTGTCAAAACCGGCGGATCTCGGGTAGAGGGTCCCGAACTGTGCGTCTAGGATCGATGGTAACAGGAGACGGGGGGACACGATGTTTACCTAGGTTCGGGCCCTCTCTATGGAGGTAATACCCTACTTCCTGCTTGATTGACCTTGATGAATATGAGTGTTACAAGAGTTGATCTACCACGAGATCATAATGGCTAAACCCTAGAATCCTAGCCTATATGACTACGGTAATGTGTATATCCCTATCTGGACTACGCTCTCCGGTTTATATAGACACCGGAGAGATCTAGGGTTACATGAAGTCGGTTACATCAGAGGGAATCTACATAGTCAGTTGCCAAGCTTGCCTTCCACGCCAAGTAGAGTCCAATCCGGACACGGGTACAATCTTCGGTCTTCATGTCTTCACAGCCCATCAGTCCGGCCCACGAATAACAGGCCGAACGCCCGAGGACCCCTTAGTCCAGGACTCCCTCAGTGGTGTCCTGTATATGCACATATTTGAAATCATACTTATATTTGGGTTACAAGAATAAAGTCCCAAGCCTTTTGCAAGCAACAATGCTTGGCACTTGGGGGCTAATGCGTACAGAAAAATTCTTCATATAATGGCAAATACGAATAAGTCCCAAGTACTTTGCAAGCAAGTGCACTCGGCACTTGGGGGCTAATGCATATTATTCGCGTTTCATTACTACTTTATGATGACCCGGTTGTGCCACAAACACCACAACCGGTTCACGGGGGCTACACAAGTAAGCTTTCATTTATAAACAATGGTGAACAGTACCGGTTCATTCATGCTGATTAAACCGACCCTTGGGGGCTACGGATGCAATGTTAATTGTTAAAGACCCTGTTTAACTCGGATGGTGAAAGCCGGCCTTTGATGGATTCTACCAAAGCTGCTTTTTATACTCATGGCTATTCTAAGTCTACAGCATATTCAATCCTATCATACACAGTAGACTTGGGGGCTGACAGGATATGCATAACTTATTAAAGCAGGAATTCATACCTCATATTTTTGATGCATCTGCTTCACCATATCAATTTCAAGGTCGCGGCCGGTATGCACTTGGTTGAGATAACCAGAGAGTACTTCACTAATGTTCAATTGAGAATAGTTGGCAATGTCAAATCTCACTTTTCGCCTTTCAATAAGTTCTTCTTTGGTGGAGTGCTTGGCTAAGACAGTAGGTTTTCCCGGCTCTTTGAAGCAGGTGCTAGTGATCACAACATCGTCGGCATGTGTTTCTGACGGTTTAATTGGGCTTGATGATTCAGTGTTCAAAGGATTGATGTTTGTATGGTCACTGGAGAGGTCAGGAATTTCTGGTGGAACATCATGGACAGGCTCTTCTGGTTGTGGCGCGGAGGTGTCAGACGCTGGAATTTGCGGCTCCGGTTCATGGACTTTGGGGTATTCAACCGGCTTGATCACCTTTGCCTTCTTGCTAGGCTTTGCTTTTCCACTACATGGGTTATGAGAGGTCAGTACAAGTATAAGAGCATAAGGAGGTAGAAAATAAAAAGTAATTGTTATTACCCAGGGGCGGTTTTGAAAGCTGGCAGCTGGGTCTGTGATGAGTCGCCGGAGGAGGAGCGAGAAGCCTCCTGATAGTTTGAATCGGAAGAATTAAGTGGCTGGCGAATGAGACCCGCCAGAGGGTAAAAAGAGTTTAAATTTGGAAGGACCTCGTTTCGACGTTTCCGCGGAGCTAGAGTATATGGTAAGCCGGAGGATAACTCTTCACATCCGCTGGTCCGCGTTTGTCGCCGGGTCTCGTGTTGCTGTTGCTTCAAAAGAAAGTGAGGATCCAAATGAGCTAAGGGGTGTGAAAAGCTTACTTTTCGGGTTACCTGTCGAATTTTCTGTCTTGGGCAAAGGCGCTGAGTCGGAGGAAATAATAGTTACCTCTTCTTCGACCGCTTGACTGGCCCCCATGTCATCCTGATGATAATTAGTGTCAATAAGATAGTTGAAAAAGGATCCAAGGGAGTCAAGGGCTACCTCCGACTCAGAGTTGTCGTCCAGTTCAAACATCTCAGAAGCGCTTAATTTCTTCTTATTCTTCTTGGCGGCTCTCTTAGCGGCTTTCGCTTTGGCCCTCGCTTTTTAGCAGCTTCATGGTCATATTCTTTATTCCAAAAATCGGATTCAGCCTGTGAAAGTCATCAAAGTTAAGTTAATAGAACATTTGAGTGATAAGGTATAGTAAGTGATTTAGAGACTCACATCTGGTGGCGGATTAAGTTTGCAGAAAGGGTTCAGTCCCACTTTGCTGCAGCTTTCTAGGCTCTCATTCAGAAGGGTCTTTGTCATTTCATTGACTGCATCATTAGTTAAACACACGGAGCTGTGGCGTAGTGGATCTTTTGCACCACCCGTGTAAGTGCACATTAAGCCGGATCGGCGGCTCAAGGATATGATTCGCCAAGAAACCCAGCACCGTACCAAGTCAATACCGGTTAACCCATTTCCCAGCAGGGCCTTGACCTTTGCAATAGTGGGTGCAAGCTTTGCACGTTCAGCAGTGGTAAGCTTTTTGGGAAGATGATGCTTTGGGTCGAGCCGCTGGACACGATAACCCGGCAGTGGATTTTCATCAGCCGGAGAAGTATCTTTACAATAGAACCATGTTTGGTTCCAATCTTTGGGGTGACTCGGCACGCGAGCATAGGGGAAGATAGCATCTCTTCTTCGTTGAATTGAGACCCCGCCAAGTTCTAAGCTGGGGCCATTGGTAAATTCGTTCTGCCGGTTCAGATAAAAATATTCGCTGAAAAGTTCAACACTGGGTTCCTCTTGAAGGTATACTTCACAGAAGACTTGAAAATTACAGATGTTTGACACGGAGTTGGGTCCGATGTCTTGAGGATGCAGTTGAAAGAAGTGCAGAACGTCACGGAAAAAAATAGATCCAGGTGGTGAGAAGCCCCGGTTCATATGATCAGTAAAAACAATGATCTCACCATCCTGCGGCTGAGGTTTTTTCTCATTTGGCTTGGGAGCGTGCCAGTGCATGATGTATTTTGCTGGTAAAAAGCCGACTTTAACAAAGTCCATGAGCGTGTTTTCGGTGACAATATAAGGAACCCAATTACATGAAGTGACTGTCTTCGGCATTGTGAAGGAAGAAGCCTAAAAGAAAGGAAATTTGTCGGTTTAAGTTGATTCGTTAAGTCGGAGGTGAACATTGCGGTATAAATTCACATTGGCGACTTAATGGGGCCTAATGATATATGACTAGTTATAACTGGTGATGTAAGCCGCCATGACAATACTGATATTTAAAATCTATCAAGAGCAAATTCTGCTAAGTGTTGGATAAACCGGTTTTATACATTGGTGCAGTCGATTTTGGATCTGACGCTGTTCGGAAAAGAAAGGTAAAATCAAATTCTAAACATCACAGCAGCCAAGGAACTAGCGCATTGCCAAGATTTCTGCATCTAAGAAATATATTTGGTGATTAAGGGAAGGTACAGAAACAGATTCCACATGTTTGAACTGTTATCGTTGGATCAAAATAAATATTAAACAGAGGTATGGTGAAGAACGATGACGAACTCCTAAGAACTTCAGAAACCCTAATGGAGATCGACAGTGGGGAAAAGTGATGTGCTTACTAGATCTGTTGAGCAACGGAGAGGCACCGCAGTTGTCTGGATTCGTTCAGGTTGATGCAGCGGCCGGAGTTGAGGAAGCTGACGATCTCGGCGGCGGCGGTGCCCAGGTGTGCAGATGTGTCGCGAAGAGAGAGGTTGAAGATGATAAGGAGAAGGGGGAAATGAAAAGGTTGTCTGACCCTATTTATAAGGAAAGGGGTAACAGGTGGGCGCGAAAATCGAGGAGGCCAAAGAATGATTATCTAGCTGCTCGGATGCCTCGATTTTCAGGATGGTTATTAAAGATAAGGTTCTATTAAGATATGCTGGGTATTGTGTGAAATTAATGGCAGATGACGTCATGGCGGGTTTCCATAATTCCAGGAGATGACGTCATGGCGGGTTACAATATCTTGCAAGAACAAATGAAGAAGGATTTTTCTAAGTGTTGAAGATTGACATGAACAAGTTCAAATCAACCTGGGGCCTAAGCCCAAAGGCGGCTTAAGGCCCATAGATGTAAAACCGCCATATGTGTATGACTTGTATTGTAAGGCAAGTGTATTTAGTCACCGAGCCGGACACGTTGTTTATGAGCCAGCCAGGACTCCGTGAGCCGCTCGGTGTCAACCTGTGTATATAAAGGGACGACCCGACGGCGGTTTAGGGCAAGAAACAAGAGATCGAAAGCTAGGTCAAGCGTATTCGCTCCCTGGCAATCGAAACATAAGCAATACTACCTCAAACTGGATTAGGCCTTTACCTTCACCGTAAGGGGCCAAACCGGTATAAACTCCCTGTGTCCTTTGTCCCGCTTAACCCCTTTAAGCTAACCTAGTTACGATGGCTCGACGACTAAGTCCTCACACTAGGACATCTGCCGTGACAATCCCACGACACTTTCCATGCTAGATATATCATAGGCGGTTCCCAAACAGAAAATAAAGTGTATTCCTTTTTCAACCATACTTTCACTTTCCATGGCTAGCCGTATCCACGGTTGCCCTCCATACCAACACTTTCCAAGGAATTTATTACTTGAAAACATAAAGTAAATTCATTTTTTATTTCAGGACTGGGCATCCCTAATACCTTTGCCTTACTCTCATGTAATGACAAGTGAATAAACACTCATCGTGAGAATAACACATCTAGCATGGAAAATATTAGCCACCCCTCACCTCTCCGCGGGCAGTACGAACACACAAAAGAGAAGTTTATTTTGAAAATTAGAGAGGCACATGCAAATTTGCTTAGAACGGCAAAAGAATACCGCATATAGGTAGATATAGTGGACTCATGTGGCAAAACTGGTTTGAAGGATTTTGGATGCACAAGTAGAGATCATACTTAGTGCAAAATAAAGGCTAGCAAAAGATTGAGAAGCGACCAACCAAGAAACAAATAATCTCATAAGTGAGCATTAAACATAATTAACACCGAATAATGCACCACAAGTAAGATATAATTTCATTGCATGACTATTGACTTTCGTGCTTGCATAGAGAATCACAAACCTTAACACCAATATTCTTACTAAAGCATAATTACTCATCAACATAACTCACATATCACATCATCATATCTCAAAACTATTACTAAGAATCAAGTTTATTTTGTCCAATGATCTTCATGAAAGTTTTTATTATATCCTTCTTGGATATCCATCACTTTGGAACTATTTTTCATGTGTTGCTTTTCATAAGCTCAAACAAATATAAGTGAAGATCATGAGCATAATTTTTTTTCTTTCTCTCAAAATAATTTAAGCGAAGCAAGAGAGAATTTCTTGAAAATTTTACTAACTCTCCCATAAATCTAAGTGAGGCAAGAGAGCATTTCTTCAAAAATACTAAAGCACACCATGCTCAAAAAGATATAAGTGAAGCACTAGAGCAAGTCCATAGCTCATAAAAAATTTAAGTGAAGCATAGAGAGCAATTCTAACAAGTCATGACATAATTTTGGCTCTCTCAAATAGGTGTGTACATCAAGGAACCAAGACTAAAAACACAAAATAAAACAAGCAAAGACTCATATCATACAAGACGCTCCAAGCAAAACACATAGTATGTGACGAATAAAAATATAGCTTCGAGTAAAATACCGATGGTCGTTAGAAGAAAGAGGGGATGCTACTCGGGGGCATCCCCAAGCTTAGTTGGTTGCTCATTTTTGGATTATAGCTTGGGATGCCGGGGCATCCCCAAGCTTAGGCTCTTCTATCCTTCCTTCATCCATCGTAAGTTAACCCAAAACTTGAAAACTTCAATCACACAAAACTCAACAAAACCTTCATGAGATCCGTTAGTATAAGAAAGCAAACCACTACTATAAGTACTGTATCAAACCAATTCATATTTTTTTTGCATTATATCTACTGTATTCCAACTTTTCTATGGCAAAAACTCATCAAAGAAAACCATAGAGCCATCAAAACAAGCACACAACGCAAAGAAAACAGAATCTGTCAAAACAGATCAGTCTGTAGAAATCTGACTATTTAGAATACTCATGTAACTCCAAAAATTCTGAAAAATTAGGACGACCAGGGTAATTTTTATATTAATCTTCTGCAAAAAGAATCAGGGAAAAAGCACTTTTCTATGATTTATGAAAATTATTTTCGTGAGTGCATAAGTTTCTGTTTTTCAGCAAGATCAAACAACTATCATCCAAGAAGATCCTAAAGGCTTTACTTGGCACAAACACTAATTAAAACACAAAAAACACAATCATAACAGTAGCATAATTGTGCAAACACACAAGAACAGAAAGCAAAAAGCAAAAATAAATTGTATTCATTGGGTTGCCTCCCAACAAGCGCTATAGTTTTACGCCCTTAGCTAGGCATAAAGCAAGGATCTAAGTATTGTCATCTTTGGTTCGAGATCCATAAGATGCCCTCATGATTGATTCATATGGTGGCTTAATCTTGTTCTAGGAAAGTGTTCCATACCCTTCCTCAAAGGAAATTGGAACTTGATATTGCTTTCTTTCATATCAATCACGACACCGATAGTGCGTAAAAACGGTCTACCAAGAATAATAGGACAAGATGGATTGCAATCAATATCAAGAACAATAAAATCTATGGCACATAATTCCTATTTGCAAGAATAAGAACATCATTAATTATTCCCATATGCTTTTTAATAGTGGAATCCGCCAAGTGCAAATTCAAAGAACACGATTCAATATCGGTAAGACCAAGCACATCACATACAAATTTCAGAATTGTAGAAACACTAGCACCCAAGTCACACAAAGCAAAACACTCATAATTTTTAATCTTGACTTTGATAGTATGTTCCCATTCATCATGCAATTTTCTAGGAATTGAAACTTCTAATTCCAATTTTTCTTCAAAAGCTTTCATCATACCATCAACAATATGTTTAGTAAAAGCTTTATTTTGTTCATAGGCATGAGATGAATTTATCATGGATTGCAACAAAGAAATACAATCAATCAAACAGCAACTATCATAATTAAAGTCTTTGTAATCCAAAAGAGTGGGCACATCACTAGTTAAAGTTTTGACCTCTCCAAAACCCACTTTTATCAATTTTCTCAACAAGATTTTCACCCTCCGAATCATCGGGACGCCTTCTAACTAAAGTTGACTCTTCTCCAGTCCCTTTTTCATCAATCTTAACTTTACAACACAAGGAATCAATAGAAGAAACACCAATCATTTTAAGATGTTCATCACTTTTGTGAAAGTAATCACTAGAAAACGCTTTTTCTAAAAATTCTCTTTTAGCTCTAAGCATAGCGGTTCTTTTCTTACTTTCATCGATAGAAACATAAAGAGCTTTAATTGATTCATCAACCTTAGGCACAGAAATTTTCATCTTGAGATTTTCCACATCATGAGAAATTCTATCAACACTTATAGACAAACCATCAATCTTATTCAACTTTTCTTCCATGGTAGTGTTGAAAACTTTTTGCGTGTTGATAAATTCTTTAATATTATTCTCAAGATCAGAGGTGTTCCTATTATTATTGTAAGATTGATTTCCATAGGAATTACCATAATTATTAGAGGAATTATTAGGAAAAGGCCTAGGATTAAGATTACCTCTATAAGCATTGTTATTGAAATTATTTCGAGAGATAAAATTCACATCTATGGCATCACTATTTTGCTCAATCAAAGTAGACAAAGGCGTATCATTAAAATCAATAGGAGCACTTTTACTAGCAACCAATTTCATAAGAGCATCAACTTTTTCACTCAAAGAAGAAATTTCTTCAACCAAATTAACTTTTTTACTAGTAGGAGCCCTTTCGGTATGCCATTGTGAATAATTTGCCATGATATTATCAAGAAATTGGTGGCTTCACCCAAAGTAATTTTCATAAAAGTACCACCCGCGGCGGAATCTAAAAGATTGCGAGAAACAAAATTCAACCCCGCATAAAAATTTTGTATGATCATCCAAAGATTCAACCCATGAGTTGGGCAATTCCTTAGCATCATTTTCATCCTTTCCCAAGATTGTGCAACATGCTCATGTTCAAGTTGCTTGAAATTCATGATTTGGGTTCTAAGGGAAATAATTTTTGCGGGCGGAAAATACTTAGTGATAAAAGCATCTTTGCACTTATTCCAAGAATCGATACTATTGCGAGCCAAAGAAGAGAACCAAATTTTTGCAGAATCACGCAAAGAAAACGAAAATAATTTCATCTTCACCACATCATTGTCCACATCTTTTTTCTTTTGCATATCGCATAATTCCACGAAGGTATTAAGATGGAACGCGGCATCCTCATTTGGAGTACCGGAAAATTGATCTTTCATAACAAGATTCTGCAAAGCAGTATTAATATCACAAGACTCCGCACTAGTGGCGGGAGGAGCAATCGGAGTGCCAATAAAATCATTGTTGTTGGTATTTGAGAAATCACACAACTTGGTGTTCTCTTGAGTCATGATGACTACACAACCGGATTGCACTCAAAAGCAGATCCGGCAAGAAAAACGGCGAACGGAAAAAGAGGGGCGAATAAAACGGCAATTTTTTGTGAAGTGGGGGAGAGGAAAACGAGAGGCAAATGGAAAATAATGTAAATTACGAGGAGATGAGATTTGTGATTAGGAACCTGGTATATGATGTAGATCCTCCCCGGCAATGGCGCCAGAAATTCCTTTTGATGTCGGCTAGGACTACGTCGGTATTTCCCAAAGAGGAAGGGATGATGCAGCACATCGACGGTAGGTATTTCCCTCAGTGAAGAAACCAAGCTTATCGAACTAGTAGGAGAACCAAGCAACACAACGTAAATAGCCCCTGCATACAGATAACAAATCCTCGCAACCCGACATGTAAAAGGGGTTGTCAATTCCTTTCGGGTAGCGGCGCCCCAAGAAGGGCAAACAGACGTGAGGAAATTGTAGTAGATTGATAGATCGAACGCCAAATAAACTAAATAAGAATAAAACGCAGCAAGGTATTTTTGTATTTTTGGTTTAATAGATCTGAAAATAAATGCAAAGGAAAAGTAGATCGCAAAGGCAAATATATGAGAAAGAGACCCGGGGGCCGTAGGTTTCACTAGTGGCTTCTCTCGAGAAAAATAGCAAACGGTGGGTAAACAAATTACTGTTGGGCAATTGATAGAACTTCAAATAATCATGATGATATCCAGGCAATGATCATTACATAGGCATCACGTCCAAGATTAGTAGACCGACTCCTGCCTGCATCTACTACTATTACTCCACACATCGACCGCTATCCAGCATGCATCTAGTGTATTAAGTTCATGGAGAAACAGAGTAATGCAATAAGAACGATGACATGATGTAGACAAGATCTATCTATGTAGAGATAGACCCCATCGTTTTATCCTTAGTAGCAACGATACATACGTGTCGGTTCCCCTTCTGTCACTGGGATCAAGCACCGTAAGATCAAACCCACTACAAAGCACATCTTCCCATTGCAAGATAAATAGATCAAGTTGGCCAAACAAAACCCAAATATCGGAGAAGAAATACGAGGCTATAAGAGATCATGCATAAAAGAGATCAATGAAACTCAAATACTTTCATGGATATAAAAGGATATAACTGATCATAAACTCAAAGTTCATCAGATCCCAACAAACACACCGCAAAAGAGTTACATCATATGGATCTCCAAGGGACCATTGTATTGAGAATTCAGCGAGAGAGAGGAAGCCATCTAGCTACTAACTACGGACCCGAAGGTCTACAAAGAACTACTCACGCATCATCGTAGAGGCACCAATGGAGGTGGTGAACCCCATCTGGGATGGTGTCTAGATTGGATCTGGTGGTTCTGAACTTTGCAGCACTTTGCAGTGGCTGGATCAATATTTCGTCGACTCCCCTAGGGTTTTGGGAATATTGGCGTATTTATAGAGCAAAGAGGCGGTCCGGGGGGCACCCGAGGTGGGCACAACCCACCAGGGCGCGCTTGGGCCTCCCGGCGCCCTCTGGTGGGTTGTGCTCTCCTCGCAGCACCCCCCCAGGCGCAGCCAGGGCCCATTATGTGTCTTCTGGTCCATAAAAAATCTCCGCAAAGTTTCGTTGCATTTGGACTCCGTCTGATATTGATTTCCTGCGATGTAAAAAACATGCAGAAAACTGCAACTGGCACTTGGCACTATGTCAATAGGTTAGTACCAAAAAAATGATATAAAATTACTATAAAATGATTATAAAACATCCAAGATTGATAATATAACAGCATGGAACAATCAAAAATTATAGATACGTTGAAGACGTATCAAGGGGTTAGTGAGCCGGAGGTGTCAGAGTCCTACGTGGCTGTTGTGCAGACTCCGGCAACCTCCCCCCCCCCCCCCCAACTTTGTCTCCGTTTTGCAGGAAAAAGTGCATCCGAACTGTCGAGCGGACCGATACAGGGCCGCGCTGGATGACACCACACGTTCGAACCGCACGGTCCGGACATATACGGGCGGTTTGAGGATCAGTGTTGGAGATGCCCTTACTTGCTATCCTACCTGTTTGCACCATTAAGCTGTAGATGTGTTTTAGCATCAATAAGCCCGTCCCTTTGGTGAACTATGACAGCTCATATACTTTGCACCGATCAGTGGTGCATTTGAATTGTATAATTATTGTTGAAATCTTGTGGAAATATTTGTGCAACGGGACAGAAGAAATATGCTACTAGAAAAGTTATGGGAGCCAAGTTTTAAGGGGAGGGTTGGGTGTAACAACCTTTTAACTCCTCCAAATTTGAGGAGTTGAGTTTGGAGTGTCTTTTGAGGACATAAATTTTAGGCCAATGCTAGGCGCCGGTCGATCGGCCCAAATTTTGGTCGGTCGCCGCGCGTGCGTTGAATTGGTTGCTTCCACGCTGCCTGATTTGGTCAACGCTTCGTTCTTCCCCCTTCGCGCACCTCGCTCACTACCACCACACCCCTTACCAGCAAACTGCATATGCGCATGCGAGGGCTCCACCATCGTCCATCCAGCGCGTCAGGTCGTCGTCATCGTCGTCCGCCTCAGTCACCGGAAGACTCGCGTGCCGCGCATGGTCCCCGCATGAAGCACCGCAACACCTCCCCCCGCCCGTGCATCTCCCGCCGCCAGTCGAAGCCCCCGACCATCGCCGGCTGCAGTGCCGCCATGAAACGGTTGCAACTCCGCTGTCGCAGTCATGCACTGCCGACACTAGGATGCAACTTCGCCGGTGAGGGTTGCAACTCCCACCCACGTTGGTTGCAGCCTTTTCCGCCGCCCCGCTGGTTGAAGCGTTTTTGTCGCCCAATGGATGTAACCTCGCCGGCGGCTAGTTCCAGCACTGCTTGATACTGGTTCCAGCATCTCGGGGTGTGGTCACCAGCAAAAAAGATCTCGTCGGCAGCAAAAATTCTTGCTGGTTCCAGCAAATTTGATTGTGGGTCCCAGCATAATGATCCTTGATGCCATCTGGTTCCAGCATTAGTGCACGGTGGTTGCAGTTTTTTCGCAGGTGGTTCCAGCAAAAAAAAATCTACGGTTGCAGCACCGGCGAGTTTTTTCGCAGGTGGTTCCAGCAAAAAAAAAAAAAGATCTACGGTTGGAGCACCGGAGCTCGCCGTTTTCATCGGCAGCGGCTGCTGGTTGTAGCAACCATGGGTGCTGGTTCCAGGCTTCCAGCATCGCTTTATACCGGTTCCAGCATCTCGGCATGTGCTCACTAGCAAAAAAGATCGCGTCGGCAGCAAAAATTCTTGCCGGTTCCAACATCGCTGGATTCTGCTCCCAGCACCACGGTCTGCCCTCGGATGCAGCAGCCGTCGGCAGGCGCCGACACTCGCCGTTGCAGCACCGTGCTCCACCCTGTCGCAGCTCTGGTCGTCGTCGAGCAGTGACAGATGCAGTTGAGAGAGAAAAACGAGGGGATGGTGCTGGCTCGACGGTTGGCTTCGTGGTGCTCACCGGAGGAGAAGACAGCGAGAGAGGAGGAGGAGATCCCTCGGGAAAAAAGAGGAAGAAGAATTGGGCGAGTGGCTGAGGACGACCGCGAGAGAAGATAAGGCACTTACTTCTCATATTGCGTTTCCAAATTTAATCTATAAACCTTATGTCCAGTCTCAGCAAATACCGAATGAGTAATCTATTGTCAGGTCTCATGTAATCTCTCCGCCCTCACACAAACTGCATCAAAGAAACGATGAAAACGAAAGAAACTGAAATTGAACCAAGCACAATGGGTACTGCACCAAAACAGCTATATCCTATTATTTGAGGGAGATTTTTCCTCGGCATTTCCAAAATCAAACGGCATCTATACTACTAAAAAAACTAAAGAATGCAAAATTATGTCCTCTAGTAGCTGAAGATAGTTTTGCGGGGAAGAAATCTAAGATTGATATCTTAAGCTTCTACTTTAGATATCAGGCTAGTCCATGTCCTGTCTCTCTTCCTCCTTAGCCTCTCGGCAATGGCAAAGGCCAGCTCGAGCGACTGCGACGCGTTCAGCCTGGGGTCGCAGTGCGTACGGTAGCGGGAGCTCAGATCGTCAAAGGTCACTGTGTTGGATCCACCAATGCACTCTGTAACGTTCTGCCCTGTCATCTCTAGGTGAACCCCTCCGGGGTAGCTCCCCTCTTGCTCATGTACATCAAAGAAAGCCCGAAGCTCAGCCTGTGCAGCCATAAAGAAACAGTGAAAATTCTGAACCATGCCAAAGTTGGCAAGTCCGAACAATGCTATTGGATGTCTCAATGGCATGTGGTTCCAGAAAACAACAGTCCATGTCTCATTGTAACAAACGGCGTGAAATACCCACCATAAGTAGGTTGTTCTATGTCGAATCATGCAAAAAGTTATCACGCTTACCCGGATTGCATCGAATGATCTTGTCTTGAGCCCACATGGTGCGCTGATGGTGTTCCCATGCATGGGATCGCTGACCCAGGTGACAATCAGCCCTGCTTGACGCACGGCTCTGATCATATGGGGGAGCTTGGCACGCATGTTCTCGGCCCCCATCCTTGTGATAAGTGTCAGCCTCCCGGGCTTGTTGTGAGGATTCAAAATCTCACACAGTTTCACAAGCTCCGATGAATCAAGCTTATCACTCACCTGTATAACATAGTCAGAGTCATTAGATTTGTCAACTGATTTTTTTTCCAGCTAAGACAGTCATAAGATTGTGACTAATGAGATTTTAAAAACAACAAAACTACTGTTCTTCGTAGTTGTTAAAAACACGACATCTTTCATGTCATTAACAATATATGACAAAAGATGATTATCAACAGATAAACACTATACATAAGCCTGGAGACCACAAAACTGAAAGATCGATAAGAGACTTGTGAAGCATTGATGGTCGCCATTTGCAATGGAAGTTGAAGTACTTAGAATTAAGATGTTTATGATTTTACGTGACCAACTCCAACAACGAAATGCAAACCTTCAGGACTTCAGTAAAAACATATGCCATATGAAGAGATGTCACTGAAGACCATATGCAGGCAAGCCAACTCTGATGGGTGCTTTGGTTACCTTGATGCCGACAGGATTGGAAATACCGCGGAGGAATTCAACATGAGCACCATCCAGCTGCCTAGTTCTCTCCCCAACCCAGAGCATGTGTGCAGAGCAGTCGTAATAGAGGCCAGAAGTGGAGTCCTCCCTGGTCAGTGCCTGCTCATATGGCAAGTGAAGGCACTCATGGGATGTCCAGAATTCAGCTGTGGTCATCATGGGATGCTGAGGAGGCAGACCAGCAGCAAGCATGAACCCGATGGCGTCATGAACCCTCTGGGCAAGCTCCACATACCTGCTCAGAGAAGAACATAAGGAGGTAAGATCTACTTTTATTGTATATAACAGGATGTCAGTGATCATATTTAGGCTGACTGATATTTCCTACAGAATCCTAGAGAATGAATACCTAGCTATGATTACACGTGACTGATGCTGTCCAGATTAGTGTGCTAAAACAAGTACATCAGTTGTTTGACAAAATCACTTTCCTGGACTTGCAAATTATCCACAAACAAGGTCAGAAGTAAAAATTAAACCAAAACCATTGCATATATGTGCAAATATGGCATGAGCCGTGCGCTGAGATTGATGGTAATTTTTTAATTCAGATGATATTTGCGGCAGGGTGAAAAGAGTTTTGCATGAAGGCTAGTCACTTGATGAGATCAAGTAGCAATTTAGTCACCTATCTCCCTGCGTGCTGTGCCTCAGAAAGTCTAGGTTCCACTCGGTGACTCTCTGAAGATCAGCATATCCTCCATGGGCAAATGCTCTCAAAAGATTCAGGGTGCTCGCAGACTGACTGTAGGCTCTAATCAACCTTTGAGGGTTTGGTGCACGCGATTTCTCATCGAAATCATCGTTGTTGATGATGTCACCTTGATAGGACGGCAGCGTCACTCCATCTCTAGTCTCGATTGGGTTCGATCTTGGCTTTGCAAATTGGCCTGCCATCCTTCCAACCTGAAATACATAGTGCCATAAATCTTTTGTATAACAGGAGAGATGTTTATATACAAAGATGGAGTGTGGATGGTTTTTCTGCCAATCATGGAAGGAGAACATTTAGAAACATTTCTCCTCAGCATAACAAGAATCTTTATTTTGTCAATATAAGTTTTCTTAATCTGTAGATAAATAAACATGGTTAAGCACCATTTCATAGTTTCATGTAATCTATAGCTTTAATCAATTAGTGTACTAGTTTGCAGATGAATCGAATGCAAAATAGCAATAGATCATTTTACCATCCATTAAACCAGCAGTATGGGCACAATTATTGTCGGGGACTCCCCAACAGTTATTCCGCTCAAAAAAGCAGTAGACACAACACAGCAATCTAAGTTCTCGGCAAGACCTTTAGGAAAGAGAGTAAAAAACTCAGGATGGTTGAGTGGATTCATAACAGCCTATGACAGTTCAAGAATCCATAAATATGACCACTTGTGTCATGATGTAGCCAGTAGTCATCTTTTCTGTGATTCTACTGAGATTACAAGTGTTTTCATTATAGACACTTGAATATCTGATGAAATTGTGGAGGCGGCAAAGTCTGAACTGCATTGAGACTTACAGGAACCAAATCCCGATCCATGACAGGACTTGATCATCACAATTCACAAGTCAGAAGGACATAAACCCTTGTTAACTGGGGCGCGAATCCAACGGAAGGCTACTTGCCTAGGATCGTCAAATTAAGGGGTATGCTATGCATGGATGAAAGTGGGAGTAGGACCTTGATGATGGGCATCTGGCCCCCGAAGGTGAGGACGACGGCCATCTGGAGCATGAGGCGGAAGGTGTCGCGGATGTTGTTGGCGCCGAACTCCTTGAAGCTCTCGGCGCAGTCGCCGCCCTGCAGGAGGAACGCCCGGCCCATGGCCGCCTCCCCGAGGCGCTCCTCCAGCGTCCGCGCCTCCCCCGCGAACACCAGCGGCGGGAAGGACGCCAGCGTGCGCTCCGCCTCCCCGAGCGCCACCGCGTCCGGGTACTCCGGGATCTGCCGCGCCGGCCGCGCCCTCCAGCTGTCCGGCGCCCACCCGCTCGTCACCGCCGCCGCTGCCGACGACGACGCGCGCACCGACGGGCCCGTCCCGCGGCGACGCGGCGGGTCGGAGGAGGCCGACGAGGACCTCCGGCGGGCGGAGATGAAGGGCGACAGGTGCGCGGGCGCCAGCGGCGCTACGGGGAGAACGGGAGCCGCCATTGAGTGCGTGACTGGACGGGAAACGGGGCTGATCTAGAGGCGGTTAGGCATGCCGCGAGAAGCTGTAAGCGCGAATATATATGCAGTGGCGTGGCGGGGCCGAAGGCGGCAGTGCCACCCCGCTAGATAAGACGATCTTCTCGGTTCTCACGTCTTCCGTGTGATTTAACAAACAAAAAAAATTCGTTTAGTTATTTCCCAATTTTATCATTTTTGGATTATGTCATTATGTAACTTTCTCACTTTAGAGCTAGTACAAGTTATATATATATACAACTTGTTCTAAACAAAGCTAGATCTACTATATTTTATATTTTACTAATAAACAATCCAACATTATCTTCTTTAAACGCACCCCACAAAACGTACACGGATCCATTACCACCATATAGACTTAATCTAATCTGTTTTCTGGTGCGCGTTTAGTAATTTTGGTTGACTGACCGTGCTGCACCGAGGAAAATAGGACGCGCTCACGTCCGCAGCCCCTACAATCACGCGTGAGGCATGCGAAAAGAATGCTGATCGCAATCTCCTCAATTTGTGCGGTGCCTTGCTCAAAAGAACTCCCCCCACACTACCCACGCCGCCTACCTAACGCCCTAGAGCGCCGCCACCTGACCCGTCCTATCATCTTCCCCACGCAACGGACGACCAGAGGAGGTAGAGCCGACGTCTCCCTCATTCACCTACAGCGACGACGAGCTGCGACGACACCATCTCGCCGTACACGCTCCTGATCTGGACGGCACCGCCGACCCCGTGGCCCTCCTCCCCTGGTTATCGGATCCAGCCGAGATTCGTCATGTCTGTTCATCACCTTCTCGCGCCTCCCACACCGGCCTCCATGGTTGTCCTCCTCTGCACTCAAACTCTGTCTATAAGCTTCATGTGCATCAGCGGGTTTGAGCCGACGATCTGGATCAAGTAGGTCGCAGGAGCTTGCCGGCAACACCCGATCTTTGTTCTTCTTTGAAGTTCGTCTGAGGTGATTTCTTCTCTGGATTTTTTTTTGAAACATTCAAACTACATTTTGAAATCGTTCATGCTAACTGAATTTTATCGATCCTACATTCATGAAAATTTATGGATAAGACAATCGTGGGTGTTTGCTTTCAGACGTTCTGGTGTATCAAATCCCTCTGAACATCAATACATTGAGGTTGAAGCGCTGCCAAGATAGTTGGCATTCACGCTGGGGAGGAATCAGATCAGCTCAATCATCTCCAATTAGTCTTCTTTCTTGCTATCCAGGTCTTAAATGAGCAGACAGTCTTTAAACAAAGGATGGATGGGAGTACACGGTTTGGACTCCGCTGCAGAATGAAACAATTTTGTGATACATAGTTTACAATTTTCGGAACTTAACACAGGAAGGTTCCAGTTGCGCTTCCAATATACAATTCTGATTAGTATTGTCTCATGTTACTTCATCATCCCCTTTTGTTCTTAGACTTGGAGCGTTTATTCCCACAGGCTGTATATACTGCTATTGTGAACGTACCTATTTTGTGAAATTTTGGTTAAATTTGGAAGGGTCTCTCTATGCCACATCTAGATGTGATATATTATCTCACATCTAAGCTGACATCATCCTGTAATCTGTCCCCACTTGTTGACAAACAACCAGCGTGGTTGCTTCCGATCACCCCCGCACAGTCGACGCTTGTTTGCTTGTGGCCTATTTGTTTGTATGTGGGCTTCCCACCTCTTCCAGTCCAACTACCCCCGCACGCTGGACCTTTTTGTGTTGGGCTTGTTTGTTTGTTTGTTTGTCTCACATGAGAAAAGCAACATGTGTGCACGGCCCTGGCCTTGTTAGTAGGAAAAAAACAGTAGCAAAATTGAAGCTTAGGGTGGCTCAAGAAAAGTGCAAAAACCCAGGCAGGGTTTAGGCAGCTTTTCTGTTGCACTTTACACCTGCACACCAACTGTCCAGTGGCCACCCCACCCCACCCTCCCCACCCCCCGGCGACTCTTTCTTCCCAAATCAGTACCAATCCCCCAACCCACCCTCCTCTTCCCCATGCAGCCGCCATGGATGAACTACAAGATTGAGGACAACAGAGTAAAAATTGGGAGGTTGGCTAGAGGAAGAAGACAAAGTTGGAGGAGGAATCATGTCGGACACTTGGCGTTCTTACCAGGGTGAGTTTGTAGTACAAGAAATTGTCCTCTCCTTTTAGATCATTTCTCCTTTCACATGTGGGAAAAACACACACCAGAGTTCAACTAACGCATGCTGAAGTTCAGAAAAAATCAGATCAAGTAATTTGCTAAGCAGACCATAGGTACAAAGAACACACAGACAACATTATGTTTGACCCAAGCACACTATGATTAAGTTTCAGAAAACACATAGTTAGCACAAGTGTTATTTAGTTTCAGAAAAATAATTGTTCTGGCCCTAAGAAACTGAACATAGAAAAACTGCATTTTACTGTCTTTTGCATGGTCAGATAGGTTGTTTGTTTTTATATGTTGAGCTTAATGCGTGTGCTAACTGAATAGTGGTAATAATCAAACAACTCCTTGTTCCAGTTTATTCAGAGTGTGTTTGTTTCCATTTATCCAGAGAGAAACTACTTTGAAAATGAAAAACAAGTCCTTGTACTAGTGAAGTAGAACAACCCATCAGAAACAGAACAATGTAGGACAAAAATGCTAGCCTGATACCCCTAAGGAAAATAACTTATGGATTGCTCCTCCATTTTCATACAAACATTGGTGTGAATAGAGTATAATATTAAAATGTTGTACAGCAACATAAATGTTTTTTTTTGACAAAAAACTGTTGTCTGCAGGAAATGAAGATAACTATACATGAGACTACATTGGAACTCAGGTATGGATCTCTTATTCACAAAGAACGAATGGGACCATTACAAATTGACAGCAAAAAAAATATGAAACTTACTGATAAATTTTGATTGCAGCTCCCAGTACCCAGAAGTGATGTTTGAACCAAGGCTTTTTCAAATGGAAGACAGTGGACAGCAATACCTGCACATGATTCCACCTTACTCGTTCACCACTCCAGTTTATGAGTTTGCAACACCATCGAATGCTGCTCTGAGTCTTGTGAGTAACAGATCAAACCCACTTGCTCGTCAACATGCTGGCCGTTTTGTTTAGTAGAAAGAAGATGTAAGTTGGTTTATTGTTTTGGATCAAATAAAAATAGTAAAAGTGCTTTTGAAGAAAAAATCATGAAATTTATGTTCTCTCTGTCTAGTTGATATGTACCGTATCTATTTCAAAATTTTAATCCCCATAAAATAATCAAAAATTGCAGGCATTGGCGTTGAATGAAGTCTTCAGCAGGAACATCTCATACACAGAAATGCTACTAGCTGCTGACTCCGAGGTTTGAACAAATACACATCTAGGGTGTAGCACTTCAAAAATTCTATCCTACTTATGTGGTTCATATAACAAAACTCGATGATTGAAAAAAAATAAAAGAGTGAGCTTAACTTTGTTTTGTGTTGTGCAGGCTGCATTTTTTGGTTCACCACAATAAATTGTTATCCCGTTGGTGCTGAGGTATGATCAGAAAACAGGTCACTTCTGTAAACATTAGGATAAAAAAAAGTGTTAAAAAACTACAACACTTAACTAAAAAAACTTATGTTGAAAGACTAATAATAGTAGCAAAAAAACATCTATGTTGAATAAAAAAAAGTGTATTGTTGTTTTTGTCAACAAAATTGCAGAATGAAACATTCATGTTGACTGGACGGAGTACAAGGCTAAGTGAGCAAAAAATGAAACAAAAACTATGGGCCCACAATTGTGAGTCGATGGTGGACTTGCAACTGGGCTATTACAACTAGACAAACACCACAGTTGCGAGTCTAGGGTCGGCTTCCAACTGGGGCTATTACAACTAGACAAACACCATAGTTGCGAGTCGAGGGCCAGCTTGCAAGTAGCATCAAACAAAGAACCCGGTTGCAAAGGCAAGGGTCAACTTGTAAGTGGCATAAAACAAAAAGACCCAATTGCAAGTCGAGGGTCGACTTGCAAGCGGCATCAAACAAAAAAACGTAGTTGCAAGTCGAGGCTTCACTTGCAAAGTGGAAATGAAACAAAAACTATGGGCCCACAATTGCGAGCCGATGGTGGACTTGCAATTGGGGCCATTACCACTAGAGAAACACCACAGTTGCGAGTCGATTGTCGGCTTGCAAGTGGCATCAAACAAAGAACCCGGTTGCAAGTCGAGGGTCCACTTGCAAGTGGCATAAAAAATAGAAGACCCAGTTGCAAGTCGAGGGTCAACTTGCAAGTGGGATCAAACAAGAAACCTATTTGCAAGTCGATGATTCATTTGCAAGTTCGAAAATGAAACAAAAACTAAAGGCCCACAATTGCGAGCCAATGCCGGACTTGCAACTAGGGCTATTACAACTAGAGAAACACCACAGTTGCGAGTCCAGGGTCGGCTTGCAACTGGGGCTATTACAACTACACAAACACCACAGTTGCGAGTCGAGGGTCGGCTTGCAACTGGGGCTATTACAACTACACAAACACCACAGTTGCGAGTCGAGGGTCAGCTTGCAACTGGGGCTATTACAACTAGACAAACACCACAGTTGTGAATCGAGTGCCGACCTGCAAGTGGCATCAAACAAAGAACCCGGTTGCAAGTCGAGGGTCGACTTGCAAGTGGCATCAAACAAAAAGACCCAGTTGCAAGTCAAGAGTCGCAAGTCAAGAGTCGACTTGCAAGTGGCATCAAACAAAAACCCTAGTCGCAAGTCGAGGCTTCACTTGCAAGTGGAAAATGAAAAAAAAACTACGGACCCACAATTGCGAGTTGATGGTGGACTTGAACTGGGGCTATTACAACTAGAGAAACACCACAGTTGCGAGTCGATTGTCGGCTTGCAAGTGGCATCAAACAAAAGAACCCAGTTGCGAGTCGAAGGTCAACTTGCAAGTGGCATAAAACAAAAGATCCAGTTGCGAGTCAATTGTCGGCTTGCAAGTGGCATCAAACAAAGTACTCGGTTGCAAGTGGATGGTCCACTTGCAAGTGTCATAAAAATTGAAGACCCAGTTGCGAGTCGAGGGTCGACTTGCAAGTGGCATAAAACAAAGGACCCACTCGCAAGTCGAGGGTCGACTTGCGAGTCGCATCAAACAAAAAACCTATTTGCAAGTCGAGGCTTCACTTGCAAGTTGGAAAGTGAAACAAAAACTACGGGCCCACAGTTGCGAGTCGATGGTGGACTTGCAACTGGGGCTATTACAACTAGACAAACAACACAGTTGAGAGTCAAGGGTCAGCTTGCAACTGGGGCTATTACAACTAGACAAATACCACAGTTGCGACTCGAGTGTCGACCTGCAGGTGGCATCAAACAAAGAACCACATTGCAAGTCGAGCAAAAAGACCCAGTTGCAAGTGGCATCAAACAAAAACCCTAGTTGCAAGTCGAGGCTTCACTTGCAAGTGGAAATGAAAACAAAACTATGTGCCCACAATTGCGAGTCGATAGTGGACTTGCAGACTGCAACAATTACAACTAGAGAAACACCACAGTTGCGAGTCGATTGTCGGCTTGCAAGTGACATCAAACACAGAAACCCAGTTGCGAGTCGAGGGTCGACTTACAAGTGGCATAAAACAAAAGACCCAATTGCAAGTCCAGGGTCGACTTTCAAGTGGCACCAAAACAAAAGACCCAGTTGCAAGTCCAGGGTCGACTTGCAAGTGGCATCAAAACAAAAAACCTAATTGCAAGTCGAGGGTCGACTTACAAGTGGCATCAAAAATAGAAAGACACAGTTGGGAGTCAAGGGTCGACTTGCAAGTGGCATAAAACTAAAGACCCTGTTGCAAGTCAAGGGTCGACTTGAAAGTGGCATCAAACAATAAACCTAGTTGCAACTCGAGGCTTCACTTGCAAGTTCGAAAATGAATAAAAAAAGACGGGCTCACAATTGCGAGTTGATGTTGGACTTGCAACTGGGGCTATTACAACTAGACAAACACCACCGTTGCGAGTCAAGGGTCGGCCTGCAACTTGGGCATTACAAACTAGACAAACACCATAGTTGTGAGTCGAGTATCAACCTGCAAGTGGCATCAAACAAAGAACCCGGTTGCAAGTCAAGGGTCGACTTGCAAGTGGCATTAAACAAAAACACCCATTTGCAAGTCAAGGGTCGACTTGCAAGTGGCATCAAACAAAAACACTTGTTGCAAGTCATGGCTTCACTTGCAAGTGGAAATGAAAACAAAAACTACCGGCCCACAGTTGCGAGTTGATGGTGGACTTGCAACTGGGGCTATTACAACTAGAGAAACACCACAGTTGCGAATCGATGGTCGGCTTGCAACTGGCATCAAACAAAAGAACCCAGTTGCAAGTCGAGGGTTTACTTGCAAGTGGCATAAAAATAGAAGACCCGGTTGCTAGTCGAGGGTCGACTTGCAAGTGGCATAAAACAAAAGATCCAGTTGCAAGTCGAGGGTCAACTTGCAAGTGGCATGAAACAAAAAACCTAGTTGCAAAGTCGAGGCTTCACTTGCAAGTGGAAAATGAAACAAAAACTATGGGCCCACAGTTGCAAGTCAATGGTGGACTTGCAACTGGGGTGTCGGAGTAAATGGCCACGGGTAGCCTAACCGACTACCCATGGTTCTTCAAAAATTATCAGGCCGATTGAGCCTTCAAGCGTTCGAAGCATTGGGCCGACTTCCCCTGGCCGACTACCCCAGGGGCCGACTCTCCAAAGGCGACCCGGCCTTGGTAACCTCCCCCAAGATAGTTGCGAGATGGCCGACTCCAGGAAGCCGGCGCCAAGAGGACCGACTTCCAAGAGCCGGCCATGAAGCGCGCCGGCTCCACAAAGCCGGCCAAGACCGCACCCACCAGAACTACGCCCACATAATGGTGACAAGACGGGGTGTGGCCACAGTGCGGCCCACTACCCCCGAAGCCCGAGGCAGGCATGGCCACAGGACGCCGTACGGGCCGGCCACCTCCCGTTCGGCTCGGCACTGTAGCCATGCTGGCCTCAACGTCATCCACGACAGGCGCCAGTACGGCCCACGGGCGGCGGGCCCCTTTTGCCAGAGAGAGGCGCGAAGGCGGCCCGGCCTCCCCCAGTCGGCCAAGGGCGTAGCCGGCCCCCAGAAGCCGGCTACCCCCTCCCTCGAAGCATGCGCCACATTAAGGAGACAAGACGAGGTAAGGCTACAGTGAGAGCCCTCGAGGCGGCACACTGTAGCCACGCTTACCTCGACAAAGCCCTCGTCATCAGAGGCGAGGCTACAGTAAACAGCCGCCGATAAGACCCCTAGGCAGTGGGGCCGGCCTGTCGACCAAGAGGCCGGCAGCCGGCGGGCCCCAACGGCCGGCGGAGAAGCCGGCGAGCACAGACACTGACGACTGGGACCCGCGCTCAGCCGGATTACAATTGTACCCCCAGGGGGTAGGCCTATATAAACCCCCCGGGGCACCCATGCAAAGGGTTGGCTTCTTAGAGTTACACTCACACCATATAGAGAGGGAAGTGAGAGCTAGCCTTGCTCTTCTTCTCCCTTGAACCCGACAGCTCTAGGAGCATTTGTAGCTACTCTTTCTGATCTAGTGATCATGCGGAGACCCCGCAGAGTAGGACTAGGGGTGTTATCTCCACGGAGAGCCCCGAACCTAGGTAAGATTCGCCGGCGTGCATGTCTTCGCCTCATCCCATTTCCAGGCACCGGCGACGTCTTACTGGCTCCCAACATGATAAGCCACCCGTTGGCATATGTCGCACCTACCACTCGACATTTGGCGCCCACCGTGGGGCCAGGTGCACCGTCGTCCGGAGACCTGTTCTGGACGGGAACCCTCTTCCTCCCCTGCGAGCGCAGCCAGCCTGCTGCGCCCGATGGCGTTTTCCCCGACGCGCTGCAAGGCGTCGACGACGCCTGCGCAGCGAGCTGCCTCGCCGATCTTCTCGGCGAGGCTCGCATCTCCGACGAGCCTGCGTCCGACGCAGGCACGGACTACCCCGAGAGTCGCCTCGTCAGCCTCCTCGACCAACTACACGTCTCCAGCGAGCCTGCTGCAGACTTGGAGTCGGTCGGCTCCACCGACCCGATGCTTGTCGATTCCGACACGGCATCGCTCGACGCCTACCCCTCCGACGTGGTGGTCTTCGACGACCCTCTTCCTCGAGCTGACAGCGGCAGCAGCGCTGTCACCGAAGTGTTGGTCATCAGCCACGTCGCCAACTCGGGCGAGAACGCCCACGACGCCCTGCAAGCGGCGATGCACGACCTATCCGTCCCCATCCCGGCCGACGCCGATGCCGAGACCCTGGAGGCACGCCGCCTCGCCCTCATCGCGGAAGGCCAGAAGATAGCCTCCATGAGACGCCTCACCGAGGCCCACCAGCGCGAAGTCGACCGCGCCGCCGCCTAGCGGCCTGAGCCGAGCCGGCTTCGTCCAGAAGCGCGGCGCGGCTATCGCCAGCATGCTGGGGGCAGATCGCCCCGTCTACGCCACCCCGCTCGAGAATCTACGAGCCGCCCAGGCGGCCGCTGAAGAGCTAAATGGGCTGGGAGCCGATGAGCTCCCCTACATGACAAGGCGGATCCAACAGCTGATTGACGCGGCTGCAGAACGGCATGAAGCCGGCGCCCGCGCTGATAGTCATCCCCCGCGCCGGGAGCACGCCGCGACGTCCCGCTCGCCGACTGCGAGCGGCACCCGCCAGAGGAAAAGACAAGGAGCCGGCTGCTAGCCGCAGCCGGACTCGTATCACCATCGAGCGCGACGCGGAAGGCCGCCCTCGAGCGGTGGAGCGCCAAGGAAATCCGCTTCCTCCCCTGCCTCGAAGGGAGAGACGTCTCACCCCGCCGCCCGTCACGCACCCGACTCTTGGTGACCGACTAGGCCGCCGAGAAGGAGTCGGCGAGAACGACGCCCGCCACCGGATCAACCGCCTTGTTCGATCCATGGCGCTAGAAGAAGAAGACGATGTCGGCCCGCCATGCTTTGGTCCCCGCATCCGCGACGAGCCCTTCCCCAAAGGGTTCTCGCTCCCCAGAGACACGCCCAAGTACAACGGCTCTATGAAGCCGGAAGATTGGCTCATCGACTACTCCACTGCTGTCAGCATAGCCAACGGCAATCGGCGCGTGGCCGTGAAGTACGCCCCCCTCATGCTGCAAGGCACGGCGCGCACCTGGCTCAACAGCCTCAAGCCCTGCAGCATCAACAGCTGGCTGGACTTCACGGAAGTCTTCGTCCGCAACTTCACCAGCACGTACAAGCGGCCTCCCAAGCCTCGCCAGCTCTCCCTGTGCGTCCAAGGGCCCAGCGAGTCGACCCGCGACTACCTCACGCGGTGGGCCGAGCTCCGCAACTCCTGCGAGGGGGTGCACGAGGTTCAGGCCATCGAGTACTTCACCGCCGGGTGCCGAGAGGGCACCCTCCTCAAGCACCGACTCCTCTGCGACGAGCCGGCTACCCTCGACGAACTCCTGATCATCGTGGACAAGTACGCCACGGCCGACTCCTCGATGAAGACTGAGCTCCGATTGGACGCCTCTGGGAAGGTGCTCGCTCCGGCTCCCAAGACGCCGGCTGGCGACTCCAATCGGCGCCCCTACCAGAACGATCACAAGCGTAAGGCCCCCATGCCGCCTTCCACCAGTCGGCAGGTGGCCACAGTAGAAGATGAGCGGCCCGAAGAGCGGCCCGCTCCCAAGAAGAAGGGTGGCAAGCCGGCTTGGCAGCCGGCTTTCTCTTACGAGCAGACTCTTGACGCCCCCCTGCAAGTTCCACAGCGGCGCGAAGCCGTCCAACCACACGACTCGAAAATGTCACTGGCTCACACGAATCTCCAAGGGCGAAGGGTTGCTGCCGCCTCCGCCTCCCGGCTCGCCGCCTCCAGCCCCCCAGCAACCGGCGGCTCGGCCGGCAGTCGGAGCCATTCAAGATGAATTCCCTGAAGAGCACGCCGCCTACGTCGTCTTCACCAGCCAAGCCGAAGACAAGCGCAGTCGGCACCGTCAGCATCAAGAGGTCAACGCAGTCGCCTCTAGTGCCCCCGAGTTCATGCACTGGTCCGAGAAGCCCATCAACTAGAGCCAGGCTGATCACCCAGAGGTGATGCCATCCCCTGGCTCCTATGCACTGGTCTTGGATCTCACCCTCGCGACGGAGAGGCGAGCTGCTCGATTCTCCCGCGTCCTGATAGATGGCGGAAGCAGTATCAATATACTGTACCGCGATACCATGGAGAAGCTGAACATCAAGGCGAAGCAGCTTATGCCAAGCCGGACCGTGTTCCATGGCATCGTCCCCGGCTTGTCTTGTTCCCCGATCGGCAAGATCAAGATGGATGTTCTCTTCGGAGACAAGGATCATTTTCGCCGAGAAGCGATCTGGTTTGAAGTAGTGGATCTGGAGAGCCCCTATGATGCTTTGCTTGGCCGACCTGCTCTGGCCAAGTTCATGGCTGTGCCCCACTACGCCTACCTGAAGATGAAGATGCCGAGCTCGAAGGGGATCATCACGGTAGCCGGCGACTACAAGAAGTCCATCGAGTGCGCCATGGCCAGTAGCCGGCTGGCCGAGTCCCTCGTAGTAGCAGAAGAGAAGAAGATGCTGGAGCGGGTTGTGGCCATGGCTGGCAAGCAGCCGGCCCTGTCCCCCAACCCCAAAGATTGTGATGCACAGGGCTCTTTCCAGCCGGCCAAAGAGACGAAGAAGATACCTCTGGACCCGGAGAATCCGGAAAGGTTTGCTGTCATTGGGGCAAACCTGGACAGCAAATAGGAAGGTGAGCTCGTCGACTTCCTCCGTGAGAATCGAGACATTTTTGCATGGTCCCCAAAGGACATGCCGGGTGTCCCGAAGGATTTCGCCGAGCACAAATTGCACGTCCGAGCCGACGCGAAGCCGGTCAAGCAGCCCCTCCGCCGACTGTCCGAAGAGAAGCGAAGAATCGTAGGAGAAGAAATAGCCCGGCTCCTCGCCGCTGGCTTTATTATGGAAGTGTTTTTCCAGAGTGGCTTGCCAACCCAGTTCTGGTATTGAAGAAGAACAACAAGTGGCGCATGTGTATAGACTACACCAGCCTCAACAAGGCCTGCCCCAAGGATCCGTTTGCTTTGCCACGGATTGACCAAGTGATAGACTCCACAGCCGGATGCGAGCTGTTGAGTTTTTTGGATGCCTACTCAGGGTACCATCAGATCAAGTTGGACCCAGCAGACCGCCTGAAAACTGCCTTCATCACACCATTCGGAGCTTTCTGTTACCTGACTATGACATTCGGCTTAAGGAATGCCGGTGCCACTTTTCAGCGTTGCATGCAGAAATGCCTCCTCAAGCAACTCGGCAGAAATGCCCACGTCTATGTAGACGACATTGTGGTGAAGACAGAGAAGCGTGGCACCCTGCTGGAAGACCTCAAAGAAACATTAGCCAACTTGCGCCGATTCCAAATCAAGCTCAACCCCGAGAAATGCGTGTTCGGAGTACCAGCCGGCCAGCTGCTAGGCTTTCTGGTCTCCGAACGCGGCATCGAGTGCAACCCTGTGAAGATCAAGGCCATCGAGAGGATGGAGATTCCCACCAAATTGCGAGATGTGCAGAAGTTCACCGGGTGCTTGGCCTCCCTAAACCGCTTTATCAGCCGGCTAGGAGAGAAGGCTCTTCCCCTGTACCGACTCATGAAGAAGTCCACTCACTTCGAGTGGAATGACCAAGCCGACCAAGCCTTCCACGAGCTGAAGAAGATGCTGACCACTCCGCCTGTCCTGGCGGCACCGACTGAGAAGGAGCCCATGCTCCTCTACATTGCCGCGACCAGCCGAGTGGTCAGTACAGTAGTCGTGGTCCAGCGCCCGGAAGAAGGCCGAGCCCAGCTAGTCCAGAGGCCGGTGTACTATCTAAGCGAAGTACTATCCAGCTCAAAACAGAACTACCCGCACTACCAGAAGATGTGCTATGGGGTGTACTTCGCCGCCAAGAAGCTGAAGCCCTACTTCCAAGAGCATCCCATCACGGTCGTGTGCACCGCCCCGCTGGCCGAGATCATAGGCAGCCGGGATGCATCCGGCCGGGTGGCCAAGTGGGCCATTGCGTTGGCACCATACACAATTTTCTACCAGCCCCGCACCGCCATCAAGTCCCAAGAAGCTGAACGGGCCGACTGCCGTAACATTCATCACCGACATCACTACTCGGTACGGCGTGCCGCACAGCATCATCACCGACAACGGCACGAACTTTGCCAAAGGAGCATTGGCACGTTTCTGCGCGACACAGGGTATCCGACTGGACTTAGCGTCCGTTGCCCACCCGCAATCAAACGGCCAGGTCGAGCGAGCAAATGGACTCATCCTCTCCGGCATCAAGCCCCGACTGGTTGTGCCACTGGAGCGATCGTCCGGCTGCTGGCTCGATGAGCTGCCGGCTGTCCTCTGGAGTCTGCGTACTACCCCCAACAAATCAACCGGCTTCACTCCATTCTTCCTTGTATATGGTGCCGAGGCTGTCATCCCAACCGACATCAAGTTCGACTCGCCTCGGGTCACCATGTACACGGAGGCGGAGGCCAAGGAAGCAAGAGAAGACGATGTCGACCTGCTGGAAGAAGGCCGGCTGTTAGCACTCAGTCGGTCCGCCATCTACCAGCACGGGTTGCGCCGCTACCACAACCGCAAGGTCAAGCCAAGATCCTTCCAAGAGGGCGACCTTGTGCTTCGGCTGATCCAGCGAACAGCCGGCCAGCACAAGCTCTCGGCCCCTTGGGAAGGCCCCTTCGTCATCAGCAAGGCACTAGGCAACGACTCCTACTACATGATTGACGCGCAAAAACCAAGAGCACGCAAGAGGGACGACTCCGGCAAGGAGTCGGAGCGACCATGGAACGCGAACCTCCTGAGAAGATTTTACAGTTGAAAGCAGTATGCATCATGCTACCCTTTTGTATTAAGTATGAAACAACAGGCTCCCCGAGGAGCACTCGGGGACTGCCTTGATTTATCTATGAGTGACGAGTGTCATATCCATGAATGTATTATTACATTTGATTTCTTGTCTGGCACCGGGTTCGACTAGTCGGCCCGGGGACTGGCCGCCTTGAGCTATATTAGAAGTTCTACCTGAAGTCAGACAAGTAGTGTGCCGGCTCCCGAGTCCTCTCTTGTTGAAAGTCGCAGCTCGAAGAACCGACTGTCCGACTAGCAAGAACCAAGGCAGAAAGGATGCCCACACGAAAAACGGCTAAGGACTAATGAACCTATATAGCGAAAAGACGGCCTCCAACCACGCCTGCCGGCTGTCAGAACAGCCGGCTGGCCGGCTTCCTAAACACTTAGCTCTAATCCAACAAAGCTAGAGTACTTGCCCTCCCAATCGGCCAAGCACTTCTCCAGCTACAGATTGCAGAGCAACTGTCTGTATGGGGAGGCGGCAACCAAGGGAGGGCGGCAAAGGAAACAGCAGAAGGATGAAAAGCAAAGAACAAGGAAAAGCCAAACACATGCATAGTCATATATACACATAAAGCCCTCAACAGGCCGGCAATCGACATAGTTCGAATACACCCCCAGTGGGTGGAATTGTGTAAACTTAACAGAATATTGTTCCAAAAGTGACAAGACAGGAAAACAAAAGACAGAAGACTAGACTAAGGCGCGGTGCGTGAGCCGGGTTGGTCGGTGGAGATGCCGTCGCCGGCTGAAGGAGTGGCCGGCTGGCGGGTCTCGGCTTGGTCACCACCGGTGGCAGGCGACGCGCCCGCGCGTGACGTGGTGCTGGAGACGCGGTCAGGCTGAGGCTGGCCGGCCGCCCCACCATCCGGCCCGGCGTCTTCACCCTCCTCCTCCTCCTCCTCCTCGCCCTCGTCGCTGGAGTCGATCTCCTCCGCCGAGTCTTCGCCGTCTGCTGGGTTCAGCCCGAACCAGTCCTCTGGCTGGGCAACACCGTTATCATCTACCTCAGGGGCGAAGGCACCGGTGTCGGTGTAGTCGGCGATCGCCGAAGCCCGCCGGATGATAGCCGGCCGCGCCGGCTCCAGTTCCGTGTCGGCTTGCTGCCGCCAGGCCAGCTGGTCCAGACTCAGGCCGGGATACCAAGCCTTGACGAACTCCAGCGCCCGCCTGGCGCCGGACCGAGCCGCCGAAGCCTTCCAGGCTTCAAAGCGGCCGACTGCCACCTCCAGCCAGTCGGCAGTCCGACTGGGGGTGCGGGGGACCACTTCGCCGGGCCAGAGGGCGGCCAACACTTGCGCCCCGGCACGCTGAAGCCGGCGGAGCAGTCGGTGAGCCGGCTGGAGGCGGGCCTGGATCGCCAAGAGCTGCTCCTCCAGCGAACGGCCAGCGTTTGGTGCAATCTTGGCGCCAGCCTGCCTTCGTGCTTCGCGGCGGGCCTCGATGATCTGGTTGGCGGCGGTAGAGTAGCCAGGGAAGTACTCTGCGCAAGAAAGAAAGAGAAAGAAGAGAAAACACCAAGTCAGAAAATGAGCCAAAAGCGGCAGACGGCAAGAAAGCACGAAGAAGTAGGCGGCTTACCGTCAACCAAATCTTCGATCTGGCCATAGCCATTGATCAGAGTCTGCATTGCTTCGGCCCAGCCAGCCACCTCTGTCTCATACTCAGCCTAGAGGGCGGCTTCGCGTTCCTGCACCGCCTTTAGAGCCGACTTGTGGCCCTCCTCCTGGTCGGCCAACCTCTTGGCCAGGCGGTCACGTTCCTGGACCAAGGCGGCAAACTCGGCCTCCTTGGCACGAAGGGCAGCCTGAGACCCTCCCAGCTCTGCCTCAGACTGGCGTTGGCCGCTGCAGGGACGGCAGGAAAAAGAAGAAACAATAAGAGGAAGTCGTCAAGGAAGATCCGACCCGACTGCTCAGCAGTCGGCTCGAATCTCGGGGACTACACCTAGTGGGTGCGCTGACGCGCCCCCACGTGAGATAAAGGACAAAGCACCTACCCCAGCTCTCAGTTAGGTCGGCGGTCTTCTGGGTCAGCTCCCGAGCCTGGGAGTTGAAGGCAGCCGCGCGAAGATTGTGGTAGTCCTGCAAGACAGGTAGAAGAGCGAAGTAAGAGCAAGAATGGCAAGACTAGATCCACTAAAAAGTTCCAAGCCGCCTGCTCAGCATCCGACTCAGAACTCGGGGACTACACCCAGTGGGTGCGCTGACGCGCCCCCACGGAAGAAACCAAGATAAAAAAGAAGCAAGATAAGAAGACTAACCCGGATGGCCGCCCGCGTCGCAAGGAACTCGTCGGTGTACCGCCTCAGCGCCGTAGCCTGGGCTTGGAGCCGGGTCCGGACGTCCTGCGCGGCCACGTTCATCACGGCCGTCCCTCCGCCTGGCGTCCACCCCGAGGTGGCGCTGGCCGCCTCCACATCCTGGGCCGACGAGCTGGAGCCCGCGGCCGGCTGCGGCTCTAATGCAGCCTTCTGCGGCTCTGACGCGGCCTTCCCCGCGCGCCGGCTTGGCGGCGTCCGGACCGCCAGCTCAGTCCTCGCGGCCGGCTCGCCCCCCGCCGACTGCACAGGCGGCAGATCAGCACGGCCGCCTTGAGCCGTCCCAGTCAGCGGGGTCGGTGCCGGCGCCCTCTCCAGGATGATGACGTCGTCATCCCTCTCCAGCCCCGGCTGGTCACCGCCGGCTTCTCCTAGCGGGGGCTCCGTGGCCCCAGGCGCCGCGACGCGCAGTGGGTTGACCAGCAAGGCCCCCTCCGCCATCGCCGCAGCCGCAACCTCCGCTTGGGCCTTGGCCGCGGCGGCAGCGCGCGCCTTCGCCGCCTCCTCCTCCTGCACCGCCTTGGCGGCGGCCGCCCTCAACGCCTCCGCCTCCCGCGCCTCCCGCTCCTCTCGCGCCTCCCGCGCGTTCCGCTCCGTCGCCGCCTGAAGGTCGACACGGGGGTCCACGCGGCGAGTAGTGCTCCCGGATCCTCCCAGCGACCCAACGATGGAGGCGGCTGCAGCCCGCTCGAGCGACAATGGAGCTCTGGTTGTTTGGAGAAAAAGACAAGGATTCAGGAGTTACCAGAGAAAAGAAAAAAAAGTACACGAAGGAGTATGTACTTACGCCGACACCGTCTGCGGCTTCACCGCCTTGCGGAAGCGGGCCGCCTTCGCGGCCGCCTCCTCTTGCCTAGTCGCCGCTGCCCCGCCTCGGGGCTTCTTCGGCCGATTGCCGAACAAGCCCGGCGCGACGCTTTTGGCCGCCACCCTGAGCAGGCGGCGCGGTGGAGGAACCCGCGCCGTGGCTAGACGCCGGCTGGCGGCGCGGGACGACTTCAGCCTCGTCATCGTCCGGCCAGTCGTCGAAGCTGACTCCAAACCCGGAGCCGCCTGCCTCGCCGCCGGCTGGCCACCGCCCGCCTCGGTGTTGTCGTCCATAGCGGCTGCCCCCAAGTCGGGGTCCTCCAGGTCGTGCTCTGTCCGGTCGGGGACGAATCGGTGCTCCGCGTCCGACCCGCCTGCAGGCCGAAGAAGAGGGCTCTGTCGAGACAAGCCGACTAGTCAGAGTCGGCCAAAAGGAACTCGGCAATAAAACTAAGAACAGAAAAAAGAGACAAGGAGAGCATACCGTGGGCGGCGGATGGGCTCGACAATATGGCTCCTTGCCGAACTGCCACTCTGCGGAGAGTTTGCAGTTCGCAAGGTAGTTCACCATATAGGCCACCTCGTCGTGCGGCATGTCCTTGGTGCACATCCGACTCGGATCGAGCTGGCCGCTCATCTGACATATCAGATGAGGGCGGCTCTAGAGCGGGAGCACCTGGCGCGTGACGAAGGCGGCCAGCAGGTCGGGCCCCGACAAGTGGATCATCACCCGCAGTCGGGCGACAGCTGCGGCTCCAGCCGGCGTCAGCGTCACGGCCCGATAGGACCACTGGGGCCGCCTGCCCGCCGGTGGGCCGGCTACGTAAGCCGGCAGATTGACGTAGTCGCCCTGCGGGGCGACGTTCTTCACGTAGAAGTATGACTTTTGCCATAACTTCACCGACTGGATCAGCGTGATGACGGGGAAGGGGTTGTCGGCAGCCACCGTCCGCATCGCGATGAAGGCGCCAGTCTGAGCCGGCACGCCTTGCATGCGCGTGCCCAGCTTGGACTGGAAGAACTCCCCCCAGAGCTCGAGGGTAGGGAGGACGCCGAGGTAGCCTTCGCATAAGGTGACGAAGGTGGACAGCAGCACCACCATGTTCGGGGGGAGGTGGTGCGGCTGGAGTTGGTAAAACTCGAGCCAAGAGCGGAAGAAGGCGCTCACGGGCAGGCCGATGCCGCGCAAGAAATGCGAGCGGAAGACTACCCGCTCGCCTTCCCGCGGCTCCGGCGTAATCTCCGTCTCCGGCGCGAGACAGACCTCCACCTTGTCCGCGCCGGGCAGCCGCCGCGTCTTGCGGAGGAACTCGACGTGATCTTCGTGGACGTTGGAGCCGTCCCAATCCCCGCCATACTGCATCGTGACGTGGGGCTGGCGAGAACGAGCGCAGCGGCGGAGGATCGAGCGGTGGAGCAGTGCAGCGGCGAGGCGCTGTTGCAAGAAAGGGCAGAAGGAAGAAGATGGCGGAAAGGGAAGGGGCGTGCGAGCGCCTGCCGCTCTCCCCCTCCCCCTACTTATAGTTTCGCGCAAAGGAGCCGGGTAGGCGGGGCGTGGGGCGAGACGTGGGATTAACTGCCCCACTCCCCCCACGCCTCGCGATTATTACGCCCTGAAGGCGTGCCGAAACTGCCGTAGGAAGGTGTGCGGCCGGTTTCGGGCCGCAAAGAATCCGCGCCTGGGCCCGGGCGTAGGCGTGGCGGGCCCCCGACCTGCGGCGACGTCCCGTCGCGCGCGTGGGCTGGCAGGCTTTTTAGCCAAGAGAGGCCACGTGGTTCGCAGGCGGCAAGTGGCTGGCCCGCGGCCCGGGGCACGCGCCGGCAGGCTCCCGCCCTCCGACTCCAAAAAAATTCGCCGAAACGGCGCACCCAACCGAAGCCGGCTCTCAGCTGCCAGCTCGTCAAGAGAGGAAGCTGACCGAGCTTCTTGACTCCCACCCAACCTCGAAGCTCAATCAGCTTCGAGGACTACTGTCGGAGTAAATGGCCACGGGTAGCCTAACCGACTACCCATGGTTCTTCAAAAATTATCAGGCCGATTGAGCCTTCAAGCGTTCGAAGCATTGGGCCGACTACCCCAGGGGCCGACTCTCCAAAGGCGACCCGGCCTTGGTAACCTCCCCCAAGATAGTTGCGAGATGGCCGACTCCAGGAAGCCGGCGCCAAGAGGACCGACTTCCAAGAGCCGGCCATGAAGCGCGCCGACTCCACAAAGCCGGCCAAGACCACACCCACCAGAACTACGCCCACATAATGGTGACAAGACGGGGTGTGGCCACAGTGCGGCCCACTACCCCCGAAGCCCGAGGCAGGCATGGCCACAGGACGCCGTACGGGCCGGCCACCTCCCGTTCGGCTCGGCACTGTAGCCATGCTGGCCTCAACGTCATCCACGACAGGCGCCAGTACGGCCCACGGGCGGCGGGCCCCTTTTGCCAGAGAGAGGCGCGAAGGCGGCCCGGCCTCCCCCAGTCGGCCAAGGGCGTAGCCGGCCCCCAGAAGCCGGCTACCCCCCTCCCTCGAAGCATGCGCCACATTAAGGAGACAAGACGAGGCAAGGCTACAGTGAGAGCCCTCGAGGCGGCACACTGTAGCCACGCTTACCTCGACAAAGCCCTCGTCATCAGAGGCGAGGCACAGTAAACAGCCGCCGATAAGACCCCTAGGCAGTGGGGCCGGCCTGTCGACCAAGAGGCCGGCAGCCGGCGGGACCCACCAGTCGGCGGGCCTCAACGGCCGGCGGAGAAGCCGGCGAGCACAGACACTGACGACTGGGACCCGCGCCCAGCCGGATTACAATTGTACCCCCGGGGGGTAGGCCTATATAAACCCCCCGGGGCACCCATGCAAAGGGTTGGCTTCTTAGAGTTACACTCACACCATATAGAGAGGGAAGTGAGAGCTAGCCTTGCTCTTCTTCTCCCTTGAACCCGACAGCTCTAGGAGCATTTGTAGCTACTCTTTCTGATCTAGTGATCATGCGGAGACCCCGCAGAGTAGGACTAGGGGTGTTATCTCCACGGAGAGCCCCGAACTTGGGTACGATTCGCCGGCGTGCATGTCTTCGCCTCATCCCGTTTCCAGGCACCGGCGACGTCTTACTGGCTCCCACCATGATAAGCCACCCGTTGGCATATGTTGCACCTACCACCCGACATGGGGCTATTGCAACTGGGAGGCATGAGAAGTTTACCACCAAGGTTTCATCCACATGGCGGAAAAACATGCCGAAGCTCTCGCTGTTGCCCACATCGCAATGAGGAAAGCAAACTGGGCACACAATCCTGGTTCATAGCAAAAAGAACCAAAAAAATAGATGGGACCTTCAAAAAATATTTTTCAAAACAGAAAAACAAACATATAGATAAAAGATGTCGTACTGGCATTTCGGGATGCTAAAAAAACATCCTGATAATAACCTATATAAAAACAGCATCAGCCTAGCAACTGAGGGATCATACCGATGGTTACGCTGACAGAAAATGCTGTTAGACCACTAGTAAATAAAACTCTTGTAATGTTTTCAGTTTATGTGATTATCATTTCCCATGCATTACTATTCATCTATAGTTACCCAACTGCAAAATTCCAAAAAAGAAAACAGAGGCAAAAAAACCACAGCTCTTCTCTGTTTTGTGCTCGCAACTCGACAACAGATACTTACTTGTAAACCCTTCGGAAATTGGTTTCTGATTGTAAATCCTTGGGAAATTTTAGTTTGTTTTACAAAAAAATACATGCAAATAATAAACACTACATACAACATAATTAGATAAGCCTGTTGGGTCCCCATTTGGATGAGCAAAAAGCACCAGGCACGTAGAATACAACTGCACAGGAGCATCCATCGCTCTGCACGCAAAAACATGAAAAATGGAGATACATACCAGTTTTCTACCATTTCCCATTCTAGTAGAAAATTGTACTTCAATCTAAAAAACAAACAACTACTTAACTCAGAGACATTTCCCCTAAAAAAATATCTAAAAAAACAGATTAGTTTTGTTACAATCTGTCATCTAAATCAAAAGTGTAGAAGAAGAAATGTTAGTAGAATATACATGAACGTAATGTTGCCTCTACCTAAAAATTCAGTTTAAAACGAACATAAAACTCCTATTGCGGCTCTCTCCTCCATCTTCGGTCACAAAATAATCGCCGCCGGGAGGAATCGCTGCCCCAGAGAGGAAACAGGCAAGCGGGGTGACAAAATACTAGTGGATGAGGATGAGGAGGTGGAACAGTTCCTGAATGATACACTCATTTAGGCAAATACACTCCACTTAGCTGGGCTGTGAAAACGCTCGCTGTCGACAAACAAAAAAGGCCCAGCAGCCCAACAACGCGAGAAATAAAAAAGACAACAGCCCGCCCCAACTCGTAAGGAGCTGTACACGGCCCGCCGCCTGCGATAACGAGGCGCGAGCTAGCGAGCAAACAGAACAATTACGTGAATCTTAAAGATAATAAGGACCCAATGGCCCAGGACTTAGATATGAGATAGCTATTTCACATCTAGATGTGAAATAGCAAACCTGAATTTGTAATGCATGGCCTGTCAGCTTATATTGTCTATCTTGTCCAGTTGTAAGCCCAGCTACTCTAATTATGACAGATGTATTTGATTGAAAAATAGCACGAGCTTACAATTCGCAAGCATGTGATTTGATTTCGCATGTTTATTTGACAAGTCTGGCTGTATTTGGTAACCTATTTTTAATTTTCAATTTCTTTTAGGGGAGCGGCCTATTGTTCATTATCTCTGATAGTTTACGGACACGGACGGTGGCGACCATCTTTCACTACCCGACATCGCCTTGGCCAGCTGCAGAAACCTAGCACCGTTGCCGATTCGTCTTGGTTCGTCTCTCTTCCTTGCACTTTGGTTTCAGTCATAGGCTTCTTGTGAGGATATATCTTGCTTGCAAGGATGTTTGTTCTAGCCACCACGAACCAGAACTGGAGTGCAACCCTGTGCGTCGTCCCCTTTCTACTTAAGTGAGATTGGTTCCCTTCGGGGTTGCCTTTTGCCATTTGGAAAACTTGTGATTCTGAACCTGTGACTCTGCTCTTCTCCTCTGCCCTGAAACTCTGAACCTGCTGCCCTCTTTCTTCTCTGTATTCTACTCTCTGTTATCTGAATTCTGTATCCTGTGAAGATAGAAATACCAATTTGGTGGGTGTGGATGCTGATTCTGAACATAACTGTATCGAATTACTCTGCTGCATTGGTGCCTCAAGGTACTATGATTTCGGCTGAAAAGTAGAATAATGACTCTGCGGGACATGTATATACATCTCTGCCTGCCATAAGTAAGCATGCAAATAAATTTCGGTAAGCAGCAGCAGACATATTCTTTGAATTTTGTACCTAATTAAACGAACAAAATTTGAGCCACTGTATTCTTTCCTACAGTACCTATATGTTATTGTGCTTATTTGGTAGATGTTTATTAGGTATTGCTATAAATATGATGCACTCGGTTAGAAGGTTCTCGAAAGAGTGGTAACTTATTATAATGGCTTTGCTAAAGAGTTAAACAACACCGTGTTGGTTGATGAGTTGAATAACATTATATTATTTCATGCAGCTCCATTACTGCTGTCAAAGTTATATCGTATTTATCTCATGGAATAGTCTACATCTCTAGAGCCTTAGCCTATTTTCAAATTTGTAAAGATACATGATTCCATTGTAAGAAGCACCCATTTTAGAGACTTAAATCACAACTTTTCTTTAATTTGGTTAAGTGAAACTAATGATTATCATTTAGTATGCCCTGTTACACACCATGATTGGAGCATGGAGCTCACTGGAACTGCATGAAAGCTGTAATGCTATTTTATTTATTGAATTTACTTATTTTGGTAATGGCACCCTCTGATGTTTATTTTAGATCAAACATGTACAACTCAATGCGCACACACAAAGGTAAGGCTCTTCAGATCCTGTGGTAGCAGCATGATGTCTCCAAGGAGGGATTTTTGAGTTCTTGTGAGGATTTCTTGGCTCCAACACTGGGTGTGAGGATCTCTGAGATTGAAGATATGCGACCGCACACTATGTGACAATCGGTTTAGAATGCCCTGCATCCCTTGCTAAATTATTTGACAAACTATAAACATCTAAGTTACTTGTTCATGTGTGCATTTGAATTTACATAGTTGTTGTAAGTAGGGAGAGTGGACTATTGCACTGTGGTGTCTCAACAATAACTCAGTATGGCAGGACCATAGGAGAGCATCCTGGCTCCTAACTTGTAAGGAACCAAACTGTTACTTGCTTCTATGTGATTGAACCGTGTGCTTACACCATTTTTCTTGTACTCTCACCTGACCAACAATTTGACTGTGGCCTAAGAGTCAGCCACCAATACGAATTCATAAAAGTTTGAGGTATTTGTATTTTTGGCCGGGAATAATTGTTCGATTGAGCAGCTCGAAGATGGGATCGATGTCCTTTTTGACGGAAAGATATTCTAAGCAGGAAGACACTCTGCATCCTACACACTCCTTGGAGCACAGAACATATTGGGCTGATATGTATTTAATTAGGGTGGGCCTTTATTATGTTGGTTTTTACCAAATTGGTATAATTTCGTATTAGTAAACAACCTTTATACTTAGGGCAATATTTCTAAAAGCATTCACAATTAGGTGCATATATATGGATAAAGTAATGTTAAAAAGAATTTTAAATATATTAATCTATAAGATCGCGCGTTGCACGTGCACGCTTACTAGTATACAACTTAATTTGCATTCAGGAGTTGCTTACTACCCCTCCATTATTTTAAGTATTTGTGTGTATACAAAGTATTACAAAGATATGTGACGATTAAAATTAGTTAGTAAAACAGTACTATGTGATAAAAGGATGCCATATAATAATACCATTGAGAGAATTGACTTATTTTTCTCAGTTGTGTTGAATCTTTGCTAAGAAAAGACAAACGTCTATTTTGTTTTCTATCTTTTTCAAGCCATCAATCATCTCACTCGAGGAAAGCCAATAATTCGCAGCTCCACAATGAAATTAATGACACCATCTCTCTAGTACGTACTCTCGCGAATTACGGATCGACCAGAGACATGAAAGTATCACATTGCTTGTGTCTGTGCTCTCTTAAGCCTAAAACGACTCTTTACCTGAACCCGTGAAAATATCTAGAAATGGAATGAACATGTGCACAACATGTATATATTTTGTCACAAAGATTAATAAAAACAATAATTTACAAACAAAACGAAAATTACAATATCTTTTTCGACCTATTCATCTTCGCTGTCTATAGATATTTATCCCACTACAATGACGGGATAGAAGCAGAGATTCATGCTATGATGCGGGGCATGGCGCCCTACAACACATGGAACTTTCAGTCATTATGCAGTCGGACTCGTCCCTAACTATCTTCAGTGATGGGTCACTAGTCCGGTCTCCATATGGACACCTGGCTCGAAGATTCTAGCCTTACGAGAGGTTTGGGAGTTTATTCCTCAAAAGCTTATCGTTCTCAAAATGGAGTGGCAGATTGTTTAGCAAGGTATAGTCATACTAAATGTAACATTGTTGTTTGGCTACACAGAGAGCTTCCATGTATTGAGAAATTCTCGCCTCTGCATTGTACCTCTATAATTTTGAAATACTTTCTTTCACCCCGCAAAAAAAAACACCATAAATAATAAAAATTACCTCTAAATCCGTAGACCACCTAGCGACGTCCGCACTGAAGCGAGCCGAAGGCGCGCCGCCGTCATCGTCCCTCCCTCATCAAACCCGGACAAAACTTGTTGTAGTAGACAATCGTGAAGTCACCGTACCAAGGCCTCATAGGACCTGCGCACCAGAATAGCAACCGTCGCCGATAAAAAGAAGCGTAGATTAGAAGGATGTAACCTCAAGACACACAAATGTAGACGAACGAAGACCAGATCCGAACAGATCCACCAAAGACAACAACCGACTGAATTCTGCGAGATCCGCCGAAGACACACCTCCACACGCTGCTACTTGTAAGCTGTGTTGGGATTTTCTCAAAGAGGAGAGGATGATGTAGTACAGTAGAGATAAGTATTTCCCTCGGTTAAGAACCAAGGTTATCAATCCAGTAGGAGAACCACACAACACCACGTTAACAGTACCTGCACACAAGATAACAAACCCTTGCACCCAACACGAACAAGGGGTTGCCAATCCCTTGGCATTCACTTGCAAGATTTAATTATATGGCGATAGATAGATAGATCGCACAAAAATACAAAATAAAATTAATAAAGAAAAAGTGTAGTAAGGTATTTTTGGTTTTAATATGATAGAAAATAGACCCGGGGGCCATAGTTTTTACTAGAGGCTTCTTTCTTAAAAATAGCATACCGTGGATAAACAAATTACTGTTGGGCAATTGATAGAAAAACAAATAATCATGACGATATCCAAAGCAATGATCATATATGTAGGCATCACGTCCGAGACAAGTAGACCAAAACGATTTTGCATCTAGTACTATTAATCCACACATCAACCGCTATCCAGCATGCATCTAGAGTATTAAGTTCATAAAGAACGAAGTAACGCCTTAAGCAAGATGACATGATGTAGACAAAGTAAACCCATGCATGAATAAACCCTATCTTTTTACCCTTAATAGCAACGATACATACATGTCATGTCCCCTTCTGTCACTGGGATTTAGCACTGCAAGATCAAACCCATTACAAAGCTTGCAAGAAAAATCAATCTAGTTGGCCAAACCAAATCAATAGATCGGAGAGAGATACGAAGCTATACTAATCATGCATAAAAGAGTTCAGAGAAAACTCAAATAATATTCATGGATATATCTGATAATTCATCGGATCCCAACAAACACACCGCAAAAAGTCATTACATCAAATAGATCTCCAAGAACATCGAGGAGAACATTGTATTGAAGATCAAAGTGAGTGAAGAAGCCATCTAGCTACTAGCTATGGACCCGTAGGTCTGAGGTAAACTACTCACGCATCATCGGAAGGGCAGCAAGGTTGATGTAGAGCCCCTCCGTGATCAATTCCCCCTTCGGAAGAGTACCGAAGAAGGCCTCCATATGGGATCTCGCGAAAACAGAAACTTGCGACAACGAAAAAAGTATTCCGGGTGGCTCTCTGATGTCAGGGGAATATTTGAGAATTTATAGAGGCGGAATAAGGTTAAGAGGTGCCACGAGGGCCCACAATCCTGGGGGGCGCCCCCAGGAGTGCGCCTCCCAAGATTTTTGTTCCCTCGTGACTCTTCAGGCCTTCTCTCGAACCTTCTAGGGTCTCTTCTTGTTCAAAAAAATTAATCAAAGTTTTTTCTTCGTTTGGACTTTGTTTAATATTGATTTTCTGAAAATTCAAAAACAAGCAAAAAAACAACAATTGACACTGGGCACCAGGTTAATAGGTTAGTCCCAAAACATGATATATAATTGCATATAAAACATCCAAGATTGATACTATAATAACATGGAACAATTAAAAATTATAGATACATTGGAGACGTATCACACGCCCTGGGTGAGCCGGCATGCCTACTGAAGTTAGATATCTCCAAAGCGTTCGACGCGGTCGATTGGGCCTTTCTACTTCAAGTGCCAATCGGGATGGGCTTTGGCCGACGGTGGACAACGTGAATATGTGGGTTGCTTTCGACTGCCATTGCCCCAGTGCTCGTCAACGACGTGTCGGGTCGCACTATCTACAACACGCGTGGCCTATGACAAGGGGACTCTCTTTCACCGATGCTCTTCATCCTGGTTATGGAGGCCCTGCGGCATGTTTAACTATGATGATAGGGCATTCTCACACCCCTTGCCAGGAGTGGACCCGCACACCAGTTATCTTTCTACACGAACAACCTGATGTTATTCCATGCTCGACGACTTTGGACAAGTGGCAGGGCTGAATGTGAATGCGGTGAAGTGCAACGTAATACCCATGAGATGCACTGAAACTATGATAAATCTCATCTACCAGGGTCTCGGCTACCCCATCACTGCTTTCCCCATCATGTACCTTGGCTTGCCGCTCTCCCTGCGTAAACAATAGGAAGCTTAGTTCCATGAAATTGTGGATGGAGTGGTAAGGAAATTACCCACTTGGCGCACCGCAGGCATGGACAAGGCGGGGTGGCTTACTCTGATGCAGTCTATACCGTGTGTTATGCCAATTCATGTGATATTTGTTGGGGAACGTAGCATGCAATTTCAAAAAAATTCCTACGATCACGCAAGATCTATCTAGGAGATGCATAGCAACGAGAGGGGGAGAGTGTGTCCACGTACCCTCGTAGACCGAAAGCGGAAGCGTTAGGTTAACGCGGTTGATGTAGTCGAACGTCTTCATGATCCAACCGATCTAGTACCGAACGTACGCCACCTCCGAGTTCAGCACACGTTCAACTCGATGACGTCCCTCGAACTCTTGATCCAACAGAGGGTCGAGGGAGAGTTTTGTCAGCACGACGGTGCAGTGACGGTGATGGTGATGTGATCCGCGCAGGGCTTCGCCTAAGCACTACGACGCTATGACCGGAGGAGTAAACTGTGGAGGGGGGCACCGCACACGGCTAAGAGAACAACTGTTGTACTTTGGGGTGCCCCCTTGCTCCCATATATAAAGGAGGGGAGGAGGAGGCCGGGCACCAAGGGGGCGCGCCATGGGAGGAGTCCTACTAGGACTCCACTCCTAGTAGGATTCGCCCCCCTTTCCTTTCTCATCGGAGGGGGAAAAGGAAGGAGAGGGAGAGGGAGAGGGAAAGGGGGCCGCGCCCCCTCCTCCTTGTCCAATTCGGACTCCCTTGGAGGGGGGCACGCGCCACCCCTTGCGGGCTCCCCTCTCTCTCCCCTAAGGCCCATGTAGGCCCAATACTTCCCCGGGGGGTTCCGGTAACCCCTCGGTACTCCGAAATATACCCGAACCATTCCGAAACCATTCCGGTGTCCGAATATCATAGTCCAATATATTAATCTTTACCTCTCAACTATTTCGAGACTCCTCGTCATGTCTGCGATCTCATCCGGGACTCCGAACAAACTTCGGTCACCAAAACACATAACTCATAATACAAATCATCATCGAACGTTAAGCGTGCGGACCCTACGGGTTCGAGAACTATGTAGACATGACCGAGACACATCTCCGGTCAATAACCAATAGCGGAACCTAGATGCTCATATTGGTTCTTACATATTCTAGAAGATCTTTATCGGTCAAACCGCAATAACAACATACGTTATTCCCTTTGTCATGGGTATGTTACTTGCCCAAGATTCGATCATCGGTATCATCATACCTAGTTCAATATCGTTACCGGCAAGTCTTTTTACTCGTTGCATAATGCATCATCCCGTAACTAACTCATTAGTCACATTGCTTGCAAGGCTTATAGTGATGTGCATTACCGAGAGGGCCCAGAGATACCTCTCCGATACTCGGAGTGACAAATCCCAATCTTGATCTATGCCAACCCAACAAACACATTCGGAGACACCTGTAGAGCATCTTTATAATCACCCAGTTAGGTTGTGACGTTTGATAGCACACAAGGTGTTCTTCCGGTATTCGGGAGTTGCATAATCTCATAGTCAGAGGAATATGTATAAGTTATGAAGAAAGCAATAGCAATAAAACTTAACGATCATTATGCTAAGCTAACGGATGGGTCTTGTCCATCACATCATTCTCTAATGATGTGATCCCGTTCATCAAATGACAACACATGTCTATGGTTAGGAAACTTAACCATCTTTGATTAACGAGCTAGTCAAGTAGAGGCATACTAGGGACACTCTATTTTGTCTATGCATTCACACATGTACTAAGTTTCCGGTTAATACAATTCTAGCATGAATAATAAACATTTATCACAACATAAGGAAATATAAATAACAACTTTATTATTGCCTCTAGGGCATATTTCCTTCAGTCTCCCACTTGCACTAGAGTCAATAATCTAGATTACATAGTAATGATTCTAACACGCATGGAGTATTGGTGCTGATCATGTTTTTCTCATGGAAGAGGCTTAGTCAACGGGTCTGCAACATTCAAATCCGTATGTATTTTTCAAATCTCTATGTCTCCCTCCTTGACTTGATCGCGGATGGAGTTGAAGCATCTCTTTATGTTTGGTTCTCTTGTGAAATCTGGATTCCTTCGCTAAGGCAATTGCTCCAGTATTGTCACAAAAGATTTTCATTGAACCCGATGCCTAGGTATTACACCTAGATCGGATATGAACTCTTTCATCCAGACTCCTTCATTTGCTGCTTCTGAACCAGCTATGTACTTCGCTTCACACGTAGATCCCGCCACGACGCTCTGCTTGGAACTACACCAACTGACAGCTCCACCATTCAATATAAATACATATCCGGTTTGTGACTTAGAGTCATTCGGATCGGTGTCAAAGCTTGCATCGACGTAACCATTTACGACAAGCTCTTTGTCACCTCCATAAACGAGAAACATATTCTTAGTCCTTTTCAGGTATTTCAGGATGTTCTTGACTGTTGTCCAGTGATCCACTCCTGGATTACTTTGGTACCTCCATGCTAAACTTATAGCAAGGGGCACACATCAGGTCTAGTACACAACATTGCATACATGATAGAACCTATGGCTGAGGCATAGGGAATGACTTTCATTTTCTCTCTATCTTCTGCAGTGGTCGGGCATTGAGTCTGACTCAACTTCACACCTTGTAACACAGGCAAGAACCCTTTCGTTGACTGATCCATTTTGAACTTCTTCAAAACTTTATCAAGGCATGTTCTTTGTGAAAGTCCAATTAAGTGTCTTGATCTATCTCTATAGATCTTGATGCCCAATATATAAGCAGCTTCACCGAGGTCCTTCATTGAAAAATTCTTATTCAAGTATCCTTTTATGCTATCCAGAAATTCTGTATTATTTCCAATCAACAATATGTCATCCACATATAATATTAGAAATGCTACAGAGCTCCCACTCACTTTCTTGTAAATACAGGCTTCTACAAAAGTCTGTATAAAACCATATGCTTTGATCACACTATCAAAGCGTATATTCCAACTCCAAGAGGCTTGCACCAGTCCATAAATGGATCGCTGGAGCTTGCACACTTTGTTAGCACCTTTAGGATCGACAAAACCTTCTGGTTGCATCATATACAACTCTTCTTTAAGAAATCCATTAAGGAATGCAGTTTTGACATCCATTTGCCAAATTTCATAATCATAAAATGCGGCAATTGCTAACATGATTCGGACAGACTTAAGCATCGCTACGGGTGAGAAGGCTCATCGTAGTCAACTCCTTGAACTTGTCGAAAACCTTTCGCAACAAGTCGAGCTTTGTAGACAGTAACATTACCGTCAGCGTCAGTCTTCTTCTTGAAGATCCATTTATTCCCTATGGCTTGCCGATCATCGGGCAAGTCAACCAAAGTCCATACTTTGTTCTCATACATGGATCCCATCTCAGATTTCATGGCCTCAAGCCATTTCGCGGAATCTGGGCTCATCATCGCTTCCTCATAGTTCGTAGGTTCGTCATGGTCTAGTAACATGACTTCCAGAACAGGATTACCGTACCACTCTGGTGCGGAACGTACTCTGGTTGACCTACGAGGTTCGGTAGTAACTTGATCTGAAGTTTCATGATCATCATCATTAACTTCCTCACTAGTTGGTGTAGGCATCACTGGAACTGATTTCTGTGATGAACTACTTTCCAATTCGGGAGAAGGTACAATTACCTCATCAAGTTCTACTTTCGTCCCACTCACTTCTTTCTAGAGAAACTCCTTCTCTAGAAAGGATCCATTCTTAGCAACAAATATCTTGCCTTCGGATCTGTGATAGAAGGTGTACCCAACAGTTTCTTTTGGGTATCCTATGAAGACACATTTCTTCGATTTGGGTTCGAGCTTATCAGGTTGAAGCTTTTTCACATAAGCATTGCAGCCCCAAACTTTAAGAAACGACAGCTTAGGTTTCTTGCCAAACCACAGTTCATATGGTGTCATCACAACGGATCTAGATGGTCCCTATTTAACGTGAATGCCGCCGTCTCTAAAGCATAACCCCAGAATGATAGTGGTAAATTGGTAAGAGACATCATAGATCGCACCATATCTTATAAAGTACGGTTACGACGTTCGGACACACCATTACGCTGTGGTGTTCCAGGTGGCGTGAGTTGCGAAACTATTCCACGTTGTTTTGAATGAAGACGAAACTCGTAACTCAAATATTCGCCTCCGCGATCAGATCGTAGAAACTTCATCTTCTTGTTATGATGATTTTCCACTTCACTCTGAAATTCTTTGAACTTTTCAAATGTTTCAGACTTATGTTTCATTAAGTAGATATACCCATATCTGCTCAAATCATCTGTGAAGGTCAGAAAATAACGATACCCGCCGCGAGCCTCAACACTCATCGGACCGCATACATAGGTATGTATTATTTCCAACAAGTCAGTGGCTCGCTCCATTGTTCCGGAGAACGGAGTCTTAGTCATCTTGCCCATGAGGCATGGTTCGCAAGCATCAAGTGATTCATAATCAAGTGATTCCAAAAGCCCATCAACATGGAGTTTCTTCATGCGCTTTACACCAATATGACCTAAACGGCAGTGCCACAAATAAGTTGCACTATCATTATTAACTTTGCATCTTTTGGCTTCAATATTATGAATATGTGTATCACTACGATCGAGATTCAACAAAAATAGACCACTCATCAAGGGTGCATGACCATAAAAGATATTACTCATATAAATAGAACAACCATTATTCTCTGATTTAAATGAATAACCGTCTCGCATCAAACAAGATCCAGATATAATGTTCATGCTCAACACTAGCACCAAATAACAATTATTCAGGTCTAAAACTAATCCCGAAGGTAGATGTAGAGGTAGCGTGCCGACGGCGATCACATCGACCTTGGAACCATTTCCGACGCGCATCGTCACCTCGTCCTTAGCCAATCTTCGTTTAATCCGTAGCCCCTGTTTCGAGTTGCAAATATGAGCAACAGAACCAGTATCAAATACCCAGGCGCTACTACGAGCATTAGTAAGGTACACATATATAACATGTATATCAAATATACCTTTCACTTTGCCATCCTTCTTGTCCGCAAATACTTGGGGCAGTTCCGCTTCCAGTGACCGGTCCCTTTTGCAGTAGCAACACTCAGTTTCAGGCTTAGGTCCAGACTTGGGCTTCTTCCCGGGAGCAGCAACTTGCTTGCTATTCTTCTTGAAGTTCCCCTTCTTCCCTTTGCCCTTTTTCTTGAAACTAGTGGTCTTGTTAACCATCAACACTTGATGCTCCTTCTTGATTTCTACCTCCGCAGCCTTTAAGCATCGCGAAGAGCTCGGGAATTGTCTTTTCCATCCCTTGCATGTTATAGTTCATCACGAAGCCTTTATAGCTTGGTGGCAGTGATTGAAGAACTCTGTCAATGACACTATCATCAGGAAGATTAACTCCCAGCTGAGTCAAGTGGTTATGGTACCCAGACATTCTGAGTATGTGTTCACTGACAGAACTGTTCTCCTCCATTTTGCAGCTATAGAACTTGTTGGAGACTTCATATCTCTCAACTCGGGCATTTGCTTGAAATATTAACTTTAACTCTGGGAACATCTCATATGCCCCATGGCGTTCAAAACGTCTTTGAAGTCCCGATTCTAAGCCGTAAAGCATGGCACACTGAACTATCGAGTAATCATCTGCTTTAGCTTGCCAGACGTTCATAACGTCCGGAGTTGCTCCTGCAGCAGGCCTTGCACCTAGCGCTGCTTCCAGGACGTAATTCTTCTGTGCAGCAATGAGGATAATCCTCAAGTTACGGACCCAGTCCGTGTAGTTGCTACCATCATCTTTCAACTTAGCTTTCTCTAGGAACGCATTAAAATTCAAGGGAATGGTAGCACGGGCCATTGATCTACAACAACATAGATATGCAAAAACTATCAGGACTAAGTTCATGATAAATTAAAGTTCAATTAATCATATTACTTAAGAACTCCCACTTAGATAGACATCCCTCTAGTCATCTAAATGATCACGTGATCCATATCAACTAAACCATGTCCGATCATCACGTGAGATGGAGTAGTTTTCAATGGTGAACATCTCTATGTTGATCATATCTACTATATGATTCACGTTCGACCTTTCGGTCTCAGTGTTCCGAGGCCATATCTGCATATGCTAGGCTCGTCAAGTTTAACCCGAGTATTCTGCACGTGCAAAACTGTCTTGCACCCGTTGTATGTGAACGTCGAGCTTATCACACCCGATCATCACATGGTGTCTCGGCACGACGAACTGTAGCAACGATGCATACTCAGGGAGAACACTTATACCTTGAAATTTAGTGAGGGATCATCTTATAATGCTACCGCCGTACTAAGCAAAATAAGATGCATAAAAGATAAACATCACATGCAATCAAAATATGTGACATGATATGGCCATCATCATCTTGTACCTTTGATCTCTATTTCCAAAGCATCGTCATGATCTCCATCGTCACCGGCTTGACACCTTGATCTCCATCGTAGCGTCGTTGTCGTCTCGCCAACTATTGCTTTCTACAAGTATCGCTACCGCATAGTGATAAAGTAAAGCAATTACATGGCGATTGCATTTCATACAATAAAGCGATAACCATAAGGCTCCTGCCAGTTGCCGATAACTTTTACAAAACATGATCATCTCATACAATAACTTATATCACATCATGTCTTGACCATATCACATCACAACATGCCCTGCAAAAACAAGTTAGACATCCTCTACTTTGTTGTTGCAAGTTTTACGTGGCTGCTATGGGCTTCTAGCAAGAACCGTTCTTACCTACGCATCAAAACCACAACGATTTTTCATCAAGTGAGCTGTTTTAACCTTCAACAAGGACCGGCCGTAGTCAAATTCGATTCAACTAAAGTTGGAGAAACAGAAACCTGCCAGCCACCTGTGTGCAAAAGCACGTCGGTAGAACCAGTCTCATGAATGTGGTCATGTAATGTTGGTCCGGGCCGCTTCATCCAACAATACCACCGAATCAAAATAAGATATTGGTGGTAACCAGTATGACTATTATCGCCCACAACTCTTTGTGTTCTACTCGTGCATATCACCTACGCATAGACCTGGCTCTGATGCCACTGTTGGGGAACGTAGCATGCAATTTCAAAAAAATTCATACGATCATGCAAGATCTATCTAGGAGATGCATAGAAATGAGAGGGGGAGAGTGTGTCCATGTACCCTTGTAGATCGAAAGCGGAAGCGTTAGGTTAACACGGTTGATGTAGTCGAACGTCTTCACGATCCAACCGATCTTGTACCGAACGTACGACACCTCCGAGTTTAGCACACATTCAGCTCGATGACGACCCTCAAACTGCTAATCCAACAGAGGGTTGAGGGAGAGTTTCGTCAGCACGACGGCGTGGTGATGGTGATGTGATCCGCGCAGGGCTTCGCCTAAGCACTACGACGCTATGGCCGGAGGAGTAAACTGTGGAGGGGGGCACCGCACACGGCTAAGAGAACAACTGTTGTACTTTGGGGTGCCCCCTGCCCCCGTATATAAAGGAGGGGAGGAGGAGGCCGGCCACCAAGGGGGCGCGCCATGGGGGGGGTCCTACTAGGACTCCACTCCTAGTAGGATTCGCCCCCCTTTTCCTTTGTCATCGGAGGGGGAAAAGGAAGGAGAGGGAGAGGGAAAGGGGGCCGCGCCCCCTCCTCCTTGTCCAATTCAGACTCCCTTGGAGGGGGGTGTGCGCCACCCCTTGCGGGCTCCCCTCTCCCTCCCCTAAGGTCCATGTAGGCCCAATACTTCCCCGGGGGGTTCCGGTAACCCCTCGGTACTCTGAAATATACCCGAAACATTCCGAAACCATTCCGGTGTCTGAATATCATAGTCCAATATATCAATCTTTACCTCTCGACTATTTCAAGACTCCTCGTCATGTCCGTGATCTCATCCGGGACTCCGAACAAACTTTGGTCACCAAACCACATAACTCATAATACAAATCATCATCGAACGTTAAGCGTGCGGACCCTACGGGTTCGAGAACTATGTAGAGATGACCGAGACACATCTTCGGTCAATAACCAATAGCGGAACATGGATGCTCATATTGGTTCCTAGATATTCTACGAAGATATTTATCGGTCAAACCGCAATAACAACATACGTTATTCCCTTTGTCATCGGTATGTTACTTGCCCAAGATTCGATCGTCGGTATCATCATACCTAGTTCAATCTCGTTTCTGGAAAGTCTCTTTACTCGTTCCGTAATGCATCATCCCATAACTAACTCATTAGTCACATTGCTTGCAAGCCTTATAGTGATGTGCATTACCGAGAGGGCCCAGAGATACCTCTCCGATACTCGGAGTGACAAATCCCAATCTTGATCTATGCCAACCCAACAAACACCTTAGGAGACACCTGTAGAGCATCTTTATAATCACCCAGTTATGTTGTGACGTTTGATAGCACACAAGGTGTTCTTTCGATATTCGGGAGTTGCATAATCTCATAGTCAGAGGAATATGTATAAGTTATGAAGAAAGCAATAGCAATAAAACTTAACGATCATTATGTTAAGCTAACGGATGGGTCTTGTCCATCACATCATTCTCTAATGATGTGATCCCGTTCATCAAATGACAGCACATGTCTATGGTTCGGAAACTCAACCATCTTTGATTAACGAGCTAGTCAAGTAGAGGCATACTAGGGACACTCTGTTTTGTCTATGCATTCACACATGTACTAAGTTTCCGGTTAATACAATTCTAGCATGAATAATAAACATTTATCATGATATAAGGAAATATAAGTAACAACTTTATTATTGCCTCTAGGGCATATTTCCTTCAATATTGGCACTAGATGTACCTCCGAAGGTACCTCCTAGCATTACCAGAGTCTATCGTTGCCTTTTCTGGGCTGGCTTGGCTGACGTGCAAGGCGATAAGTGTGTTGTGGCTCGGGATTTAGCGGACTTTCGCTGGCTCAGTGTGGCCCTACGGGCGTGATAGCTATGGTTGAGGCACACTGACAGCGCACCACTATGGGCGGCATTTGGCATATTTGTGTAGCCCAAAGCGAAGCAATTATACCAAGCGATAGCGCTTGCGGATGTGGGCAATGGCAGATCCTCCTTATTTTGAGAGGACCAATGGTTAGGAGGGTTCAGAATTTAGGAGCTAGCACCTGAACTGTATGCCATGATCAGACCTCGTGTGTGTGCCTAAAGTATTGTACTCGACACGCTAACCGACTCTTGGTCGCTGGATTTTGTGCCGGTCTACAATATGACAAGCTGGTGGATTACCTGGCTCTGTAGGATCTGAAAAATGCGATGGACCTCCAGGAAGATGCACATGATGTGCTGAGATGGGCATGGGAACCTTCAGGTGAGTACTCTGTTCGTTCTACCTGTGCTAGCAGGGTGTTGCCGACCGGGAGCATGACTTGGGGGCCACTTTCACTTGGCATTCGCATACCCTACTTCGGTGAAAATTGTTCTCCTTGCTAGCACTCAGGCCAACTCCAACGCACGACCCCAAATGGACGTCCGTTTGGCCCAGATTCTGTCCGTTTGGGTAGGGCAATGGGGTCATGCCCGGGCCATTTTTGGGATGCGGTGGCCATGTCCCAACGCGCGGACGTATCCCGGCCGCATCCTGTCCGCCTTCTTTTTTAAATGCCAATTTTCGAATAAACCACGCCCTAGTTCATGCCAACGGCCCTAGTTCACGTCAGCAACACAGCCCGCCTACACGTTGTGATGCCCCCGATTCAACCGTACACTAATCATGCACGCAAACGTGTACGATCAAGATCAGGGACTCACGGGAAGATATCACAACACAACTCTAAAACATAAATAAGTCATACAAGCATCATAATACAAGCCAGGGGCTTCGAGGGCTCGAATACAAGTGCTCGATCATAGACGAGTCAGTGGAAGCAACAATATCTGAGTATAGACATAAGTTAAACAAGTTTGCCTTAAGAAGGCTAGCACAAACTGGGATACAGATCGAAAGAGGCGCAGGCCTCTTGCCTGGGATCCTCCTAACTACTCCTGGTCGTCGTCAGCGGGCTGCACGTAGTAGTAGGCACCTCCGGTGTAGTAGGAGTCGTCGTCGACGGTGGCGTCTGGCTCCTGGGCTCCGGCATCTGGTTGCGACAACCAGGTAGAAGGGAAAGGGGGAAAAGAGGGAGAAAGGCAACCGTGAGTACTCATCCAAAGTACTCGCAAGCAAGGAGCTACACTACATATGCATGGGTATATGTGTAAAGGGCCATATCGGTGGACTGAACTGTAGAATGCCAGAATAAGAGGGGGATAGCTAATCCCGTCGAAGACTACGCTTCTGGCCACCTCCATCTTGCAGCATGTAGGAGAGAGTAGATGGTAAGTTCACCAAGTAGCATCGTATAGCATAAACCTACCCGACGATACCCTCCTCGTCGCCCTGTTAGAGAGCGATCACCGGGTTATATCTGGCACTTGGAAGGGTGTGTTTTATTAAGTATCCGGTTCTAGTTGTCATAAGGTCAAGGTACAACTCCGGGTCGTCCTTTTACCGAGGGACACGACTATTCGAATAGATAAACTTCCCTGCAGGGGTGCACCACATAACCCAACACGCTCGATCCCATTTGGCCGGACACACTTTTCTGGGTCATGCCCGGCCGCGGAAGATCAACACGTCGCAGCCCTACCTAGGCACAACAGAGAGGTCAGCACGCCGGTCTAAATCCTATGCGGGCAGGGGTCTGGGCCCATCGCCCATTGCACACCTGCACCTTGCGTACGCGGCCGGAGAGCAGACCTAGCAACCTCCATTCCAAAGGAAGTCACGTTACGCGGTCCAACCCGGCGCGCGCCGCTCAGTCGCTGACGTCACGAAGGCTTCGACTGATACCACGACGTCGAGTGCCCTTCCCGCGTAGTTGGTTAGTGCGTGTAAACCAAATGGCCAGACTCAGATCAAATACCAAGATCTCCTTAAGCGTGTTAATTGATGTAACCACGGACACTGACCAGGGCCAGGCCCACCTCTCACCTAGGCGGTCTCAACCTGCCCTGTCGCTCCGCCACAAAGATCCACCCAGAGGGCCGTCGGGACAAAGGTCCTTTCAGCCCCTGATCCGTGAATCACTCGCGGGTGCTCCACGAGGCGACCCGACTTAGTCACCACATGTATAATGTATAAAGTATATAGTATAAACCCGTGATCACCTCCCAAGTGATCACAGCCCGATAGTATAGCACAGCAGACGGACAAGAATGTAGGCCACTGATGGAAAACTAGCATCCTATACTAAGCATGTAGGATTGCAGGTAAAGGTAACAACAGTAGTGGCAAAGACAGGCTATGCAGCAGAATAGGATTAACGGAAAGCAGTAACATGCTACACTACTCTAATGCAAGAGTATAGAGAAGAATAGGCGATATCTGGTGATCAAGGGGGGGGCCTTGCCTGGTTGCTCTGGCAAAAAGGAGGGGTCGTCAACAGCGTAGTTGGTCGGGGCACCAGCAGCGGCGTCGGTCTTGTAGTCTACCGGAGAGAAGAGGGGGAAGAAACAATGAATACAATGCAAACAGATGCATAACGATGCATGACAAAGCAAACAGCGGTGTCAGGTGTGCCCTAACGCGGTAAGAGGTGATACCGGCGAAGGGGGGAACATCCGGGAAAGTATCCCCGGTGTTTCGCGTTTTCGGACAGATGAACCGGAGGGGGAAAGTTGCGAGTTCGATATGTTAGGGATGTGTGGCGGACGAACGGGCTGCGTATCCGGATTCGTCTCGTCGTTCTGAGCAACTTTCATGTAGAAAGTATTTTCATCCGAGTTACGGATTATTTTATATGATTTTCTAAAGATTAAAACATTTTTTAGAATTTATTTAATTAATTTAATCCAACATTATCCAGAATAGTGCAGGCTGACGTCATCATGATGTCAGCATGACGTCAGCAGTCAACAGGACGTTGACTGGGTCAAACTGACGTGTGGGTCCCACTGGTCATTTAGTTAACTAAACAGGATTAGTTAATTTAATTTAAGTGATTAGGTTAATTAATTAGGCTTAATTAGATTAACTAACATGATTAATTAAGTAAATTAATTATCTTAATTAAGTAATTATATTATTATTATTTATTTATATTGTTCTTTTTTTCTCCTTTTCGTTCTGGGCTGGGCCCCACATGTCATAGGCCCCAAGGGGCTGGCGGATCGGGCGTTCGGGTGCGAACGTGCGCCCGAGCGGGCGCAGCGGGCGACGGGCGCCGTGTGCAGGGGGTGCGGGGCGCATGCCCGAGGGCGCTGGGCGCGTGTGGCGCACGCCAGCGCCGGCGGCCAGGCCAAGGGAGGCGGCGGAGGGACGACTGCGGTGGCGGGCGCCGGCCGCAGGGCAAGCGACGGCGCGAGGGGAGGTAGTGGCTAGCGGGGCAGCAGCGGAGGGGGAAGCGGGCGCGGCGGCAGCAGCAGTGCGGTGGCCGGAGCAGCGAGGCGCAGTGGGACGGCGCGGTAAGGGACCGCAGCGGGATTGGCGAGCAGGGGGCAACGGACGAGGCCATGGCCTGCACGCGACGGCGACGGGAGCAGCAGCAGGGGCAGTGGAGCGGGGCGCACGGGCGCGCACGCGGTGGCGAACGACGGCGGCCCGAGGCCAGGGGCGGAGCGCGGCGAGGGGGAGGAGGCCACGGCAGGCGCGGGGCGCGCGAGTGCGCGGCGGCAAGCGGCGGGGCGGTGAGGGGGGCGGGCGCCGGGTTGGCCGGGTGCGGCTGTCCGTGAACGACGTCGGGCGGCGGAGCCGAGCGCGGGGGAGAGGGTGCGGCCACGCAGAGAGAGGAGGGAGGGGGAGCTCACAGAGGAGGAGTAGGGCACGGGGCAATGGGGGTCGAGGAGGAGGACGGGGAGGATGGCGGCGATCCGGCGGGGCGGTCCGGCGACGGGCGGCGTCGGCGTTCGGGCGACGAGCGGCGACCTTCTCCTCTCGATCCCGATCCAATCGGGGGAGAGGGGGGGAGATATTTTTCGGGGTGAGTGGGGTGTCGGTGTTAGGATTTGGGGCTGGGGGTAGGCCTTATAGGCCAGGGGTATGGGCCGGCTGGCTGGGCCAGTTAGCCCAGTGGGGGTGGGGCGGCCTGGCTGGGCCGCTTGGCCTAGTTGGGCCAGGGGGATTTTCTTTTATTCCGTTTTGTCTTTTTTTGTTAGGTTCTGCTTTTCTTTTTATCTAATTGTTTTGTTGTTTCCATCGACTATAAAATATCTAGGCATTTTATAAAAATGTGTTTATTACACCTTAATTACATATGCAAAATATGGCACCTCCCGAACATTTTTGTTTTAACTTTTGAAAACTTTTATTGTTGACATAAATTTGAATTTGAATTTTGAAACGGTTTCGAATCATCGCGAGGTTAACAGCAGTAACCGTGGTGACGTGGCATCATTAGCGTGGGATTACTGCAGCTTAATTATCCGGGCGTCACAAATCTTCTCCACTACAAGAAATCTCGTCCCGAGATTTAAGAGGTAGTGTAAGGGGGAAAGGTCTGGTTACGAAATCCTAACAGATCTTCTCGATCTTGGCTGCTCTTCTCGAAGAGGTTGATCCATAGCGTTGATGTCTTCATTCCTATGCATCAATGCATCACGATGAAGTTGTCGTCCTTCCTTCAGGATCTTCACCGTACTTACGAACGGATAAGAGGGGAAAAACTCTATAAGGACGGATCCTAATAAAATTGAGCATCGGATGGTTAACTCAGGGGAAGGAGCATAAGTATCTCCCGAGTTGAAACTTAAGAAGATATCGAGAGCAAAGTAAGAAGGTACCATGAGAAGTTTAAAACGGATAGGCAATCGTTCGATGTCTGAAAGACCGTGTGTTGAGGATATAGACCTTAGAGTCACCCGCCAGGAGGGGCCGGGTTACTCGTACGGTCGTTGCCAGAAGCCCGGAGCTAAGTTTCAAGATGATGGGCCAGAGATGGGCTGAGACCCGGATATGGCTTAAGGCCCGTAGTTACAATCATTACTATAATAGAACTTGTAGTGTAAGGCAAGTATTGTTTAGAGTCCGAGCCGGACACTCTTATGAGCCGGCCGGGACTCTAAGGGCTGCTGGGCGTCAGCCTCTCTATATAAAGGGATGACCCGGCAGCGGTTTAAGGACGACAACAATCTGATCGAGAGCCGGGCATAGCTGTTTAGCTCCCTGGTGATCGTAACCCTGATCAATACCACCTCAAACTGGACGTAGGCTTTTACCTTCACCGTAAGGGGCCGAACCAGTATAAACCCTCGCGTCCCTTGACCCGCATAACCCCTTCAAGCTTCCTAGCTGCGATGGCTCCACGACTAAGTCCTAGCTCGAGGACATCTGCCGTGACAATTCCACGACAGTTGGCGCCCACCGTGGGGCCAGCGCACGGTGGATTTGAGTTCTTGAAGGGAAGCTTCGAAGGGCTCAAGGGATACGTTGTGGGCCGGATGACCAAGAGTCATCGCGGCAAGCTCTACATCGACGATGCAGACTGGGGCCCCGACGCCGGCTCAATCGAGTACGGGTACCGGGTCCCCTTCGGCGGAATTCATGTCTTCATTGGCAAGATTGGTGAGCCGGGCCCTGAGCCGGATCTCTGCGCGGATCTCATCGAAACAGCTCAGCGCGCACGACCCGCCCGGGCCCGGCCTGCCTTAAGGCACGCTTTTGTGGGATGCATCCATGGAGGGCCCTCTGACCCATCTGGGTCCGGGGATGAGGCGGCCGCCGGCTCTGACGGCGAGTCGGCCACTGATGAGTCAAACTCGTTGTACCAACTTCAGGATGGCAGGCTCATGGGTTGTTCCGATGGCGACAGTATTCCGGACCTTTTTGAGCCGCCTAGCCAGGTTGGAGTCTTTATGGCTGGTGCGCAGCCTGTTCAGAACCCCGCTGCTGGATCGGGAAACCCGGTGCCCTCTCCGGCTCAGGTGCTGATGGATCTCACGGACAAGATGACGGCCCTGTTAACCGCCACGGTTGACCCGGCGGATCAAGCCCAGCATGATGCGGAGGTGGCACAGTTGAAATTGGATCTGATAAAAGCTAAGGAGGATCTTGCAGCAGAAGGAATCAGGCTGGCTGCGGAGCGGGGCGGCTCTCGATGCCCAGACTCAGCTGATTCAGGCGCAGTCCTTCCAACTCACGATGGATCAGAACGCGGCCAATGAGGTCATGAGAAGGAGGCATCAAAAGGCCCAGTCCCGACTCCCGCCGGTTTACGATCCACGCAACCTCTTCAACACGCCAGGTGCAGGGTCTAGTAACCCGCCAGGGGTCACAACACCCGGGTCTGGACCCCTTATTCAGCCGCGAGTGATGGGGCCTCCCCAGGTGCCCCCTGCCCCGCCTCAGTATGTGCCAATACCCCCGGGTCATTATAATAACCCGTTGGAGAACATGGTCGCTGCGGCAGCACGGCTGGCGGCCCTACCAGTTGACGGTGACTCTCCGACGGCTATCGAGACCCGCCGGGTCAGGGAACTCCTTCAAACAGCACTGGCGCAGCAAGAGGCGTACTCCTACAGCCGGGACAGGATCCACTCGACTCCTCGTCCAGGCCAGAGCCCGAGTTACAGCCGACACATGGTCTCGGCAACCGGCTCAAGTAACGTCCGACGCCATGACCCGCCCCCTGGCCATGGCCCGGCTCATAATGGAGCCTTTTACGCAGCGGACCAAGCACGGCAAGAGGCGGAGCAAGCGCCTCAATTGACGGCTTACCAGACCCCCCCGGCTTACCCGATGACTTCCGTTGATGTGGGTATCCCTACCAGGACCGGGGGTGTTCCTTGTTTAGTGCCAGCTATCCGTAATGAACGTCTACCTAAGGACTTCAAGGGCCCTAGGAAGGTGCCTAACTATACAGCTGACTTACAACCCGCGGCCTGGATTGAGAGTTATGAGATGGCTATGGAACTGCTGGAGGTCAGTGAGGCGGCCATGGCCAAGTACTTCACCATGATGTTAGATGGAACTGCCCGCACGTGGTTGAAAGGGCTACCACCGAATTCCATTGGGTCTTGGGCTGAGCTGAAAGCCCGGTTCATCCAAAACTTCAAAGATACCTGTAGGCAGTCTATGTCAATTGTGGATTTGACTAACTGTAAGCAGCAGGAGGGTGAATCCACGACCCATTGGGTTCGCCGGGTCAAGCAGATCATACATTCGTCAGATAAGATGGATGCCGGCTCTGCAGTCTTAATGCTGGAACAGAACTGTCGCTTTGTGCCCCTTAAGATGAAACTCGGGCGGCTTAAACGCGACTGCACCGATATGGGTACACTAATGGCGGCTCTTGTCAAGTACGCCGATTCCGATGGTACCAAGGATCCCCCTTCAGATGATGAAAGGACAGGGAAGGGAAAGAAGAACGGCAATGGCAAGGGTCCTCAGTTTAACCCGGGGAACCAAGGAGGAGGCAAGCGTAAGGCCGATGGCAGCCTAGAGTTTGTAGCCAACGCCAACTCCCAAGGTAATAACCAGCGACGCAAGGGGAGGCCCCCTCCCCGAGGCGGCGGGTCAGGTCCAACGCTGGAGCAGCTGTTGAATGAACCTTGTCCAAGGCATGGCTCTAGAGAGAAGCCAGCGACTCATCTGTGGAAGGATTGCGCGATCATGAAGGCCTTTAAGAGTTACAATGGCCCGGGCGGCGGCTCAGGTGCTGGCGGCTTTCATGGCCCGGGCGGCGGCTCAAATTCCGGTCCTCAGAATGGTCAAGGGGGCTTTCATCAACAGGCTGGCCAGGGTCATCAACAGCAGCAGGGGGGTTATCAGACCAATCCAAAGCAGCTAAGCGGTGGACAGTATCATGTGTTTACCACTAGTCTGTGCAAGCGAGATCAGAAACTTCACAAGAGGGCGGTGAATGCTGTTGAGCCGGCAGTCCCACGCTACTTACGATGGTCTGAGCAGCCCATAGTGTGGAGTAGGGAGGATCACCCTCCTCGGGTGGATAACCCGGGCCACTTGGCCTTAGTGGTGGCTCCTCAAGTGGGAGGATACAAGTTCACAAAGGTGCTCATGGATGGAGGCAGCAGCATCAACATCCTCTATTATGAGACTTTCCGTCGTATGGGGTTGGTTGATAAGAATCTCAGCCAGTCCAACACTATCTTTCATGGTGTGGTACCTGGTAAGTCGGCTTATCCAGTCGGCAAGATCGAATTGGAAGTGGCTTTTGGTGATGAGAACAACTACAGGGTGGAAAAGTTGACCTTTGAGGTGGTCAAGATACGAAGTCCATACCATGCTATATTTGGACGGCCGGCTTACGCCAAGTTCATGGCACGGCCGTGTTATGTGTACTTACAGCTCAAAATGCCGGGTCACAACGGGACTATTACGGTTCACGGCAGCCGAAAAGTGGCTCTAGAGTGTGAGGAAGGCGACGCGGCTTATGCAGAGTCTGTTTGTGCTACAGAGGAGTTGAAGTTTTACAAAGACAATGTCGACCCAACAGATATGACCTCTCTGAAAAAGCCGACTACGGAGACTGAGCCGGCGATGAAATTTAAGTCGGCTGATGAAACTAAGCTTGTTGATTTTGTTCCAGGAGATTCATCTCAGCAGTTTAGCATCAGTGCCAATCTGGATCCAAAATAGGAAAGCGCGCTCATCGAGTTCATCCGTGAGAATAGGGACATCTTCGCATGGAAACCTTCTGACATGCCAGGTGTACCTAGAGAACTCGCTGAGCATACTCTCAATGTTGATCCGAAATTTAAGCCGGTCAGACAGTTTCTCCGGCGGTTTAATGAAGAGAGGCGGAAAGCTATTGGTGAAGAAGTGGCCCGGCTCTTGGCAGCCGGGTTCATCGTTGAAGTCTTTCACCCAGAGTGGTTGGCTAACCCGGTGCTCGTGCTCAAGAAGAACGGCACCTGGCGGATGTGTGTGGACTACACGGACTTGAATAAGGCGTGTCCGGCTGATCCTTTTGCCCTCCCCCGTATTGATCAAATCATTGATGCTACGGCAGGTTGTGCACGCTTAAGTTTCTTGGATGCTTATTCCGGGTATCATCAGATTAAGATGGCAGTTAAGGACCAGGAGAAGACGGCGTTCATCACTCCTTTTGGAGCCTTCTGCTATGTGTCTATGCCCTTTGGACTCAAGTGTGCACAGGCGACTTACCAGCGTTGTGTACAGAACTGTCTTCATAAACAGATCGGGCGCAATGTTCATGCTTACGTGGATGATATTGTGGTTAAATCCATCAAAGAGGAAACCCTGATAGATGATTTAAGGGAAACCTTTGATAATCTCCGGGTCTATAAGATGATGCTTAACCCGGCCAAGTGTGTTTTTGGTGTTCCTGCAGGCAAACTATTGGGCTTCTTGGTTTCTGACAGAGGCATTGAGGCTAACCCGGAGAAGATCAAGGCCATCACCTCCCTAGCTAAGCCGGCGTGTATAAATGACGTCCAGCGCTTGGCGGGTCGCATCGCTGCTTTAAGCCGGTTTATAAGCCGTTTGGGTGAGAAGGCTATGCCCTTATATCAGTTGATGAAGAAAACTGATAACTTTGTCTGGAATGATGCAGCTAATACCGCTTTTGAGGATTTGAAAAAGCAGCTGGCAGAGCCCCCAGTCCTTGCTGCTCCGGTTGATAAGGAGCCCTTGCTACTGTATGTGGCGGCAAACGCACGAGCCGTCAGCGTGGCTATTGTGGTGGAGCGCAAGGAGGCGGGTAAGGAGCATCCGGTTCAGCGGCCGGTTTATTATGTCAGCGAAGTGCTCATTGAGTCCAAGCAGCGGTACCCGCATTGGCAGAAGCTTGTGTATGGTGTGTTCATGGCGAGCCGGAAGCTTAAGCATTATTTTCAGGGTCATCCCATCACTGTGGTCAGTTCTGCCCCTCTTGGTGATATTATTCAAAACAGAGAGGCCACAGGGAGAATTGCTAAGTGGGCTATAGAACTTGGACCTCATGGCCTCAAATATGTGCCACGCACTGCTGTTAAATCTCAGGCTTTGGTGGATTTCATCAATGATTGGACAGAGTCACAAGTGCCCGAGCAAAAGCCGGATAACACTTATTGGACTATTCACTTTGATGGGTCCAGGCAGCTGGAGGGCTCGGGGGCTGGCGTTGTATTGGCTTCCCCTAAAGGGTGACAAGTTCCATTATGTGCTACAGTTGATGTTTCCTTGCACTAACAATGCGGCTGAATACGAGGCTTTGCTCCACGGTCTTCGGGTGGCTAAGGAGATGAGCTTAAGCCGGGTAAGGTGCTTTGGTGACTCAGACTTGGTGGCTCAACAAGTATCAGGCACGTGGGATTCTAAGGATCCTCTCATGGCGGCTTATCGCCGCGAGGTTGATGCCATTGCTGGGCACTTTCAGGGATACCAAGTGGAGCACATTGATCGCAGGAAGAACGAGGCGGCTGATGCTCTAAGCCGGCTAGGCTCTCAGCGAAAGCCGGTGCCGCCTAACACTTTCCTGGATGTCCTGTATAACCCTTCGGTTAAGTTGCCTACAGAGGAAGACTTGGCTATCCCTGACCCGGAGGCACGACTGGTGGCGGCTCTTCATGTCATACCAGATTGGACAATGCCATATCTGGCTTATATAACCCGGGGAGAGTTGCCTGAGGATGAAACTTTGGCCAGGCAAATAACCCGGCAGGCTAAGTCAATGATCGTCATCGGTGGCGAGTTACATCATCGCAGTGTTTCAGGGGCATTTCAACGTTGTATCTCCCCTGAGGAAGGTCAAGAGATCTTGCGTGAGATCCATGAAGGAGATTGTGGCCATCATGCCGGCTCAAAATCCCTTGTGGCCAAGGCTTTCCGTCATGGTTTTTATTGGCTAACGGCTCAGGCTGATGCAGAGGACTTGGTCAGTAAATGTGATGGTTGCCAAAGGTTCTCACGACGGGCTCACGTGCCGGCTCAGGAGTTGAGGATGATCCCAATCACTTGGCCCTTTGCGGTCTGGGGGCTTGACATGGTTGGGCCTTTTAAAAGATCCAAAGATAAGAAGACCCACCTCTTGGTGGCAGTTGACAAATTCACAAAGTGGGTGGAAGCTGAGCCAGTTAGCAAGTGTGATGCAGCCACGGCGGTTCAATTTATGAAAAAGGTGATTTTCCGCTTTGGTTTTCCGCACAGCATTATAACTGACAATGGCACCAATCTCTCCAAAGGCGCCATGGAAGAGTTTTGTCAACGAGAGCATATCCGACTTGATGTTTCTTCAGTGGCTCATCCTCAATCCAATGGTCAAGCTGAGAGAGCTAACCAGGAAATTCTGAAGGGTATCAAGCCCCGGCTTTTGGTCCCTTTGCAACGGACGCCGGGTTGTTGGGTGGAGGAGTTGCCCTCCGTCTTATGGAGCATCAACACTACTCCTAACAGGTCTACAGGCTTCACGCCTTTCTTCATGGTTTATGGAGCAGAAGCAGTCCTCCCCAGCGACATCCGTCACGATTCACCTCGCGTGGCGGCTTATGTTGAGACGGATAATGAACAGGCGCGCCAAGATGCTCTGGACTTGTTGGACGAACAGCGTGATGTGGCAGCAGCCCGTTCAGCGATTTACCAACAAGACCTGCGCCGTTATCATAGCCGCCGGGTCAAATCCCGGGTCTTCCAGGAAGGCGACCTTGTGCTCCGGCTCATCCAGGATCAAACAGATGTACACAAGTTATCCCCGCCTTGGGAAGGGCCCTTTGTGGTCAGCAAGAACTTGCACAACGGGTCATATTACCTCATTGATATTCGGGAGCACAAAGATTCACGTAAATCTGAGGAAGAGACCCGTCGGCCGTGGAACATAGCTCAGCTTCGGCCTTACTACACTTGAGCTACCGGCTCTCGTGGTGTACATATTTATCTCAGCCATGTATCTATTATGATAAGCAATAAAGCAGGACCTCTGTCCTTTTCTCTCCTCCAAATATGTGTGTGTTGTTTTTATTACAAGATTACATGCTGACTTAAAGGAGGATCCGGCTTATGATCGTATTCGAATCTAGCCGTAAGCAGTAAAGTCACTTGGGGGCTTCCTGTTCAAACATGGGTCGTATTCGAACCAAAGAGAACATAGCTGTCGATACCCATTTGATTGGCCAAGTGCCGAGCTCATTGGGAGGTTGCCTTTGGTCATATTTGAATCATAGTTTAACCCCTCTGAGAACCGACGTGGATCGTATTCGAATCAGCGTCGTTAAACAATTTTAAGAATCACTTGGGGGCTTCCTGTTCAAACATGGGTCGTATTCGAACCAAAGAGAACATAGCTGTCGGTACCCTCTTGATTGGCATCGCCGCACCCACTGGGGGCTATATGATCGTATCCGAATCTTGGCTTAACCCCTTTGGGCCGGGTCTCTGGTCGTATTCGAACCGGAAGCCCCTAAGTTCTTCTGCTTTTTCAAAAGTTTACTCTGAGGGGTGCATGGCCGGGTCTCACTTGCCGGCTTAACTTTGGTTTGCAGTGTTAGTTGCACGTCATGGGTGTCATCAAGGCAAGTAAATCGGAGTTAAGGTGTCAACCTTGCTACCCGGGTTATTTAAGCCGGAAGATGCTTACAGGCTGTTAAGTGTGTTATTTTGGCTATGTTCAGAGTATAATTAAGGACCAGTCTTTTTTAATTCATATTCCGGGTTATTTATCTCAAACACCTGATTCTCAGGGCGGTAAGCCGCCTCGAGACTTGTGATTTGCCTTTTATATGCAGATACTTAAAGGCACCTTTTGAGGTTGAGAAAAACAAAGGGATGATTATGACCCGGAGAAACATCAAAGAAGAAAATTCAAAGGGCTTTCGCATTCAAAACGTGCACGATGGCACGGCAGAGATAAACTGTTGCACCTACTCTATTACAATAATTCTCCAAGTCTAAAAGATGGAACAATGTTTGATAAGCCGCCAGCTAAATTATGATGCCCGCTGAGTTGAAGTCCCCGGCTCATTCCTGTCTTCTCCTCCGGCTGATCCCAAGACCTCGAAGGTTGATGATTTCCAGTCGATGCCGCTGAGAGCTTCGAACTGGGCTTCTTCGTCAATTAACCCGGCCGGGTCAATCTCCGGGGCGAAGGTGTGCTGACGAGCCGGAGGGATCAGATTGAGGGCTTCATAGCGAGGGGTTGGAATCCTCTGATTCTCCGCATCATAACCCGGCTGGTACTTGGTCAAGTCGGTGTCGTTCCCGATGAGGGTGGCCACCGGGCGTACAGCCTTCACACATGCCGCGAAGTCCTTCTGGTCGAAGGCTGAGCCGTCTTCCTTCAGGCTTGGGTAACCCAGGGCGATGTCTGCCGGGTCTAGCTCCGGCAGGAATGCCTTGGCCCGGCTCAGCGCGGCGATTGCTCCGGCTCTCGCGGAGGCCCGTCGCAGCTCTTGGATCCGCTGAGGCAGAACGGCGAGCCGGCGCAGGACTTCGGCCAGATGAGTTGGCACCTCGTTGGATAGGGCCACCACAGCTAAGGCACGCTGTGACCCGGTGTAGAGCTGTTCCACCAGGGTGTACACGGCCTTTAACTTGGTGACCACGCTCTGGTTGAGGTTGGCACTCCTGGGACCTGTTTAACAGAATCAGATAAGCCGGTGACAAGGATGAATCATGACATATATGAACTTGATGAAAGCCGGTGAGGCGACTTACCGAAGATAGCGGCCACCATTTGGGAAACCTGGCGCTTTAGGCCGGAGAGCTCGGCGGTCTTCTCAGCAAGAGCCTTCTCCGCCTGTTCCGCCCGGGTCACCAGTGCGGCCTTCTCTTCGACCCAGGCTTTTCTCTCAGCATCAAACTCGGTCTTCAATTTTTCTTGAGTGGCGATGCTGGATACAAACTTGGCGTTTGCCTTCCGGGTCTCCATCTCCTGCATCTTCAGCCGGCTCTTGAGATCCGCAAGGTCCGCCTCTAGTTTCTTGCCAACAGCCTGCATATATTTCCGGGTTATTAACAGTCATTATATAAGTCCCAAGCGTTTTCCAAGCAAAGACACTTGGCACTTGGGGGCTAATGCATATTGAACGTATCTATCTACATACTGCCGGCTCAGTTGAGTAAGCCGGAACCTAAGTCTACAACATATTCAAGCATAAGTCGTCGACTTGGGGGCTAGCATGGCAAAGGTAACTATGCAGTAAGTAAGAAGACAGCAGAAGGATACCTCAGATTTTTGTTGGATCTGGTTGACCATGGCGACCTCGGCGTCCCGGCTCTTGTGTACTTGGCTGATGTAGCCAGAGACGAGCTCTCCAATGCTCAAGTCGGTGTAGCCGGAGAGGTCCAGGTTCACCCGGTGGGGCTGCAGCAACTCCCCCTTCGCGGAGCATTTGGCCAGCGCAGTCGGTCTCCCCGGCTCAACGAACTCCGTCTGGGTGATTACCACGTCCGGGTCGTCTGCTGGTGGGGTTGAGCCGGAGGCCTCCGGGTTAACCGCAGTCTCGATCGTGGCCTTGGTAGTCGGGGCTGAGGCCTCAGGTGCCGTGTCCATTGGAGTGGTGGCTTCGGGGGCGGAGGCAGCTGGCGGCTCTTTAGCCGTCACCTCCGGTTCAGGTATGTCCGGCACTCCGGCTGACCTGGTCTTCTTCGCTCTTTTGGTGAGCTTTGCCTGGGCACTGAAAAGACAGAAGTGTTAGGCACACAAAGAGTAAGTACAGACAAAGATAATGTAAGATGATTGTTGTTACCCGGGCGCAGTCTTGAAGGCCGGCAGATTTGACTGCATGGAGTCACCCGAAGAGGGGGAGGTCTCCTGATAATTGGAGTCAGAAGAGTTGAGTGGCTGACGGATAACACCCGCCAACGGATGAAAAGGGTACAAGTGAGAAAAAACCTCAGTGCGACGCTTCCTTGTTGCGTCGGGTAACCCGGCGGAGAGATCGGTGTCCTTGTTGGTCCGGGTGTGACGCCGGCTTTCGTGAACCTGTCGCTTCAAAAGAAATTGAGGGTCTTGATGAGCTAAAGGATGTGAAAAGCTTACTTTCCGGGTTACCCTTCGGACTTTCAGCTGTGGCAAGGGCTCCGAGTCGGAGGAAAGTGACATTACCTCTTCTACCACCGGGTTACTGGCGCCGGTGTCATCCTGTCAATGAGCAAGTATTGATAAGGCGGACAGCAACAAACAACAAATATAGCAAGAATTTAAAGGTTTAAGGGTTACCTCTGACTCGGAGCTGTCGCTTAATTGCATTAGCTCCGAAGCGGTGGGTCGGCTTCCCTTTTTGCGAGGGGCGGCTTTCTTGGCGGCTTTCTTTGCCTTCCTGGCCTTCTTGGCCGCCTCATGGTCATATTTGACCCGCCAGAATTTATCATCAGCCTGAAGAATACAGTAATGAATTCTTAAAACAGTTCAGGTCAAGGTTACATGCAGAAGAAGTTGAAAGGTTAAAGTCAGCGGCTCACCGCTGGGGCTGGATTGGTCTTGCAGAAGGGGGCTAACCCGGTCCTTCCACAGTCTGCCAGACTCTCGTTTAGAAGAGCCTTGGTCTCTTCCTCTGCAACATCTTCTGGAAGATCATTGCGACTGTGCCTCTGCGGGTCATCCTTTCGCCCGGTGTACTCACACATTAAGCCGGGGCGGCGGCTCAATGGGATCACCCGCCATGAGATCCAGACCCGGACCAGGTCAATTCCGTTCAGACCGTTGCCTAGCAGGGCCTTGATCTTATTGATAGTTGGAAGCAGAGGCTGGCGTTCCGCTGCAGTCAGTTTGTCCGACAGTGGATGAGTCGGCTCTAGACGTGTTGGGCGAAAGCCGGGCAGCGGGTTCTCGTCAGCCGGGGACGTATCTTGGCAGTAGAACCAAGTCATATTCCAGTCCTTGGGGTGGCTTGGCGGCTCTGCGTAAGGGAAAAGACAGTCCCTACGCCGCTGGATGGAGATGCCACCCAACTCTAGACTTGGCCCGTTGGCGCACTCATTTTGGCGGTTTAAGTAAAACAGCTCTCTGAAGAGCAGCAGACTCGGTTCTTCTCCAAGATACACTTCGCAAAAGACTTGGAAGTTGCAGATGTTGGATACGGAGTTGGGTCCTATATCCTGAGGCCGTAGGTCAAAGAAGTTGAGCACGTCCCTGAAAAACTTTGAGCCGGGCGGTGCGAAGCCCCGGCTCATATGGTCTGCAAAGATCACTACCTCCCCGTCCCGTGGCTGTGGTCTCTCTTCCGACGGGTCAGGGGCACGGTAGGACATGATTTCCTTCTTAGGCAAATATCCGGACTTAACGAAATTGGCCAGGGTCTCGTCGGTGACGTTGGACCTCATCCAGTTGCAAGTCATGGGAGCCTTGGGAGGCATGGTGAAAGTTGGTGGTCTATGATAAGAGAAAAAGTGTCCGGGTTAATATAAGCCGGAGATCTATCGTTCAAGCTAAGATGGCGGCTTATGAAGGGGACTAATGATATATACTCAGGTACAGTGGATTATTTAAGCCGCAGGGGCATTCAAGATAAGATTGATTGTTTACGGCTTTATCACAGTTAAGCCGGAGGATTCTACAGAGCATGGTTCTCTTTAAACCGAAAAGTTCTACGGCACGTGTTTTCTTTAAGCCGGAAATGTAAGCCGCCAAGATTCTATGGTTGCAGTTTTTACTAAGTGTGGTAAAACAGGTTTCGCATACTACCGTAACTTTTTTGGATCAAAGTGGTCGGAGCAAAGAAAATTTTCTAGACCTAAAATGCGGACGCAGGGGAGTTCTTGAGCTCGAAGGAGATCTTATGCAGTGGAAAGAAGTGTGTTTTGCAGGTGAAATGAGTAACAAACAACTACTGCAGCAAGTCTATACATATCTAAAGATCAAACAAGGGTGGCAACTACGAGAACTACTGAAGCCTGCGGACAATGGCGAAGAACGCGGATGAACTGTTTGAACTCTACCGCAGATCTGTTCTAACAAGGCAGAAGAGACTCACCGGAGTTGGAGAAGAGCGGAAGTAGCCGCCGTTTATCTGGTCCGAGTCAGGGTGATGCAGCGGCCGGGTTGATGAAGATCAGGGGCGCGACGGCGGCGGCAGTGGCAGAGCTCGGGCAGAGGAGCGACGACGCGAGGAGGAAGAAGAGAGCGTGAGAAGAGCCCGTTGGGCCGGCCTATTTATAAGGCGAGGTCATAAGTGGGCGCGAGATTCAAGGAGACCACGGCGTGATTATCTCCCCCCCACGACGCCTCGATCTTCGGAATGACAGTAAAGCAAAGATCCGTTGCGGATCTGGCGGAGTAAAAAACGGACTTAATGCAGGATGACGTCATGGCGGATTATCCGGGGTCCAGAGGATGACGTCACTCCGGGTTATGGCCTTCACATGAATGATAAGCCGGAGATTTTTTCTGTCAGAAGAGTTGAAGATTGACATGAGCCGGCTCAAATCAATCTGGGGCCTAATGTTGAGGATATAGACCTTAGAGTCACCCGCCAGGAGGGGCCGGGTTACTCGTACGGTCGTTGCCAGAAGCCCGGAGCTAAGTTTCAAGATGATGGGCCAGAGATGGGCTGAGACCCGGATATGGCTTAAGGCCCGTAGTTACAATCATTACTATAATAGAACTTGTAGTGTAAGGCAAGTATTGTTTAGAGTCCGAGCCGGACACTCTTATGAGCCGGCCGGGACTCTAAGGGCTACTGGGCGTCAGCCTCTCTATATAAAGGGACGACCCGGCAGCGGTTTAAGGACGACAACAATCTGATCGAGAGCCGGGCATAGCTGTTTAGCTCCCTGGTGATCGTAACCCTGATCAATACCACCTCAAACTGGACGTAGGCTTTTACCTTCACCGTAAGGGGCCGAACCAGTATAAACCCTCGCGTCCCTTGACCCGCATAACCCCTTCAAGCTTCCTAGCTGCGATGGCTCCACGACTAAGTCCTAGCTCGAGGACATCTGCCGTGACAATTCCACGACACCATGCAAAAGGGGTCCAGAGCAACGAGATTGAGTATTGCGTCTGTTACCAGAATAGATCACTAGGACGGTGGCCCGTGAATTTCATACGAAGCCAAGCGTGAGGAATAACCTTGGGAACAGTGATGTACAAGAGAGTCAGGTTTCGATCATGTGGAACTGTGGGTTATGGGCCCACCATGTGGGTTAAAAGTAGGAGGAGCGGTGAAATCTTGCATGGTCATGATAGAAAGGCAGGTCAGAGGGTAGCCTGTCGATTATGTCGGCAAGAACGTCGGTACCAAGGCGAGGGACGAAGAGAACCATTTTCCTGCTCGTTGAACGAGGCGGACCAGTAGGCAAAGTTCTCGCCCATCGGTGGTTACCGAAATGTCATCAACAATAGTAACATGGTCTTACTGACAAAGTTGTACACCGAGGTGTTTACATAAGCAGCAGAATATTACTGCTTAGATCATATAGATCACTAGAAAGGTTAAACAAAACAATGGAAAGTAAAAGGTGATCATCAGATTAAATAGAACAATGGAAAGGAAAATGTGTTTAAACACATTATTCAGGGGTATATCCTTCCCAAGGATAAACAGAGCATGATATCCACGACAGGATATAATGTAGAAAACCTTTAGGAAAAGGGGGGAGAAATTTCATGACATTACCCATGCAACGGTGTTGGATAATTTGATAAAGAAAATTTAGCATTGTGCTTCAAATGTTCTTATTGAAGATCGGAGTACCACAGACATGCTTCGAGATAGCATTGACATGGTCATCAAGTAAAGGTCAGACTTGGATACTCCAAGGATTTGTCAGGAACAACTTATAGAATAAGTCTTACAATTTCCTCATGGAAGAATGGCTAACCTTGGTAAAGAGGATACTATATCAATAGGTCATCCGGCCAGGTGTGCTAGGCATGACATCATCTTACCGGGTTATATAAAGACCAATGTTATAACTCTTAGAATTATGTTCCAACCATCATTTCTGACCAAGATTCAGATCAGATTGGTGTTAGGATACCTCAAACTCAGGATGCCCGAGGAGAAAAGGCGCGACACAAATTGATGAGATGACATCGAAGATTCTCGGGAAATGAACTATGGAAGCGAGTTCCAAAACAAGAGTTCAGCATTAAATCAAGGAGGTGAGGAGGTGGCTGATTGACTCAGCGACAATTCATTGAGATTTCCAAAAAGATGGATTTCCACAATTATGTGAACAAGGAGATATCATTAGTCAGATCAATGATATAATGACGTATGCTCCAGGAAAACATACACAATTTAACAATGATAGAAGGGTGCACCCGGAAATCTGGACTAGGTAGCACGATCAATGTTTGAATGATGATTCAATAAGCAATAGACTTAGAATGAAACTATCGACCATTAACTTCAAAGCAATAGGGTTGCTAAAAGTTTTGAAGTCGCACATCATAGTTTAATTGTTGGTTTTCCGGTTAGAAACAACACGGGGACCAAGGAATGAACGAATATGGCAAGAAGTATCACCTGTATCAAGAATTCTTAAGAGGTGGTGAAATTCTCATGACTATCTTGATATAAAAGATGGTAATACTCCAAGGTAAAGAAGAAGAAATGCTGGATAGCAAGGAACTCAAGGTATAACACGGAACACGAACAAGTTTGTGTTGGAGGGAAGGCAATAAAGTGGTCGATGACAACACAAATCATCGAGGGCAAGGATGGTATTTCTCATCATGAATTCAATTGATATGCTGGAAGAGCTCAGAATGTTGATGATGATCATGACACATTTGTCGAAAGGTTTCATGAAGATATAATCGCTCATCGACGATGACATCAAGTCGAAGGAATGATGAAGCGAAAGGTTATTGGAACCACGGGTACGACACAAATTCGAAACCAAGCTTGCTGTTCAAGGCGAAATGGTATAACGAGGAAAGTCGACGTAAGCTTAGCTCATCGTCGAAAATTGTGCTTCAGAAAGACAGACCAGATAGCACAGTTAAAAAGTTGCACGATAATGATATAGCCGATCAGGCTAGGAATGACTTGAAGGGTTATTAAATCATAAGCAACGAAAATTACTTAGAGTTATTGAATCGGAGTGCGGAATCAATTCACTTAACGGTGTTCTCGAGTGACTAATAACTCAGAACCCGAGGGAAATTGGAATTGGCGAGAATAATAGTTGATGAAGAACTCATAAGAAGTTATGTAGTTCCGTGGTATTCTTGAGATACCAGAGTGTAATGCTTGACGGTAGATCAAAGGGTTGGACAAGTGCAATGATCTGCAGAAGACAAGTACTTCAACTTGTCCGAGAAATGGTATTTAAAATGAGAACATGGCCGGAACAACGATTGCAAAATGCCATATCCCAGATATAAGATAAACTTATACCAAGGAAATATTTATTTGAAGAGAAGCTTTAATGATACGATCTACATCGTTTCCATGGGCATGAACACAAATTTCAAGGTCGACTCCCACTTCTCCAATGCGAGACCATTCATTCACTACTCTAATAAAAATGATTTCAGTGTGAAAACCTACCTGGTGAATTACCAGAGGAGTATGACCCGTGAAAACTTTCGGGTTCACAGAGATTAAGGAAGGCATAGGTTCAACCCATCGGGGCATCTTAGAAACATATACCACGAATTTTTAGGAGTAATTAACACAAGCTCGAAAGTAGAGCATGGTTGTCAAAGCATTATCCATCAGGGAAACAACTCACAAGATTTGAATGTGTATGATACCATCGGATAACAACCCAGCAATGGGTTTGGCGGTCCATAACGGAGCTGACGTGAGTATCGGTACTCAATCAGAGGAAGAAAGAATGCAAAGGCATCAGATTATGGGAATAACTAACTAATTCAAATCTCAAATGCAAAGGAATTGCGATTTCCAAATCAAGGGATCAAAAGCAAACGCTCTGATTAAGGATGGATAAGTTGAGTAGACTTAGGGGTACAATCGATGGCAATTTGATTGGTCGAGATCCAACTCATGTTTAAAATGATGTCTGAGCTGGAAGGATGAATTCTAGGATCTGATTGAGGATTGCGAGCATTCGCAACATATTGAATCAACAGACTCAAAATGATAATGACAAGGGATGCCATTAAGATTACAAGACTTATGGGATTAACCATAATGCAAACAAGCAAGAATTTCAAGAGCAATAGGCTGCTCAGGATTTTCAGAAGATCGGGTAGTTTTTGAATGTATTTTTGTGAAACACATGAACAACTTTGGACGAACGGATACTCGGCAAGCGCGAGTAATTATCCGTAGGGGTATTCATGCGACAAGGAACTGTAGGACAGTAAGCATAAAGAATTCTCAGAATATCGAAGAGTATTTCAGGACATCTTGTAATAACAAGAGCAACTGGGGATGACAATATGAATGATAGGTGTAAGTAGTTATCCATAGGGATTTATCGATGGAAGTGAATTGCAAAAGCGATGGCACATAGTCTCGAGAGCACATAGTAGAGTATCTTCGGAATCTTCTGGTGCAGCTGGCTATCATCTGGCCTGAAGGGGCTCTCCGGGAGAAAGTGTTTTCGAGAACCTAAAGTTAGATTTTAGAAAATCATTTAACCCGAATAGAGGAGATAGAATCCCAGAGTATAGTCGAGGAATAAAAGATCCTAATACCACCCAATGGCGACGTGGGCCCGTAAGACACACAACCATGTTAGTAAAAGTTTTGCAATGTCTAGACTCGACTTCGGCCAAGGAGTGTGGAAGGGGGATTCCTACAGGCAGTCGGCTCTGATACCAACTTGTGACGCCCCCGATTCAATCGTACACTAATCATGCACGCAAACGTGTACGATCAAGATCAGGGACTCACGGGAAGATATCACAACACAACTCTAAAACATAAATAAGTCATACAAGCATCATAATACAAGCCAGGGGCCTCGAGGGCTCGAATACAAGTGCTCGATCATAGACGAGTCAGCGGAAGCAACAATATCTGAGTACAGACATAAGTTAAACAAGTTTGCCTTAAGAAGGCTAGCACAAACTAGGATACAGATCGAAAGAGGCGCAGGCCTCCTGCCTGGGATCCTCCTAACTACTCCTGGTCGTCGTCAGCGGGCTGCACGTAGTAGTAGGCACCTCCGGTGTAGTAGGAGTCGTCGTCGACGGTGGCGTCTGGCTCCTGGGCTCCGGCATCTGGTTGCGACAACCAGGTAGAAGGGAAAGGGGGAAAAGAGGGAGAAAGGCAACCGTGAGTACTCATCCAAAGTACTCGCAAGCAAGGAGCTACACTACATATGCATGGGTATATGTGTAAAGGGCCATATCGGTGGACTGAACTGCAGAATGCCAGAATAAGAGGGGGATAGCTAATCCTGTCGAAGACTACGCTTCTGGCCACCTCCATCTTGCAGCATGTAGGAGAGAGTAGATGGTAAGTTCACCAAGTAGCATCGTATAGCATAAACCTACCCGGCGATCCCTCCTCGTCGCCCTGTTAGAGAGCGATCACCGGGTTATATCTGGCACTTGGAAGGGTGTGTTTTATTAAGTATCCGGTTCTAGTTGTCATAAGGTCAAGGTACAACTCCGGGTCGTCCTTTTACCGAGGGACACGACTATTCGAATAGATAAACTTCCCTGCAGGGGTGCACCACATAACCCAACACGCTCAATCCCATTTGTCCGGACACACTTTTCTGGGTCATGCCCGGCCGCGGAAGATCAACACGTCGCAGCCCTACCTAGGCACAACAGAGAGGTCAGCACGCCGGTCTAAATCCTATGCGGGCAGGGGTCTGGGCCCGTCGCCCATTGCACACCTGCACCTTGCGTACGCGGCCGGAGAGCAGACCTAGCAACCTCCATTTCAAAGGAAGTCACGTTACATGGTCCAACCCGGCACACCCCGTTCAGTCGCTGACGTCACGAAGGCTTCGGCTGATACCATGACGTCGAGTGCCCATAACTGTTCCCGCGTAGTTGGTTAGTGCGTATAGACCAAATGGCCAGACTCAGATCAAATACTGAGATCTCGTTAAGCGTGTTAATTGATGTAACCACGGACACTGACCAGGGCCAGGCCCACCTCTCACCTAGGCGGTCTCAACCTGCCCTGTCGCTCCGCCACAAAGATCCACCCAGAGGGCCGTCGGGACAAAGGTCCTTTCAGCCCCCGATCCGTGAATCACTCGCGGGTGCTCCACGAGCCGACCCGACTTTAGTCACCACATGTATAATGTATAAAGTATATAGTATAAACCCGTGATCACCTCCCAAGTGATCACAGCCCGATAGTATAGCACAGCAGACGGACAAGAATGTAGGCCACTGATGGAAAACTAGCATCCTATACTAAGCATGTAGGATTGCAGGTAAAGGTAACAACAGTAGTGGCAAAGACAGGCTATGCAGCAGAATAGGATTAACGGAAAGCAGTAACATGCTACACTACTCTAATGCTAGAGTATAGAGAAGAATAGGCGATATCTGGTGATCAAGGGGGGGCCTTGCCTGGTTGCTCTGGCAAAAAGGAGGGGTCGTCAACAGCGTAGTTGGTCGGGGCACCAGCAGCGGCGTCGGTCTTGTAGTCTACCGGAGAGAAGAGGGGGAAGAAACAATGAATACAATGCAAACAGATGCATAACGATGCATGACAAAGCAAACAACGGCGTCAGGTGTGCCCTAACGCGGTAAGAGGTGATACCGGCGAAGGGGGGAAACATCCGGGAAAGTATCCCCGGTGTTTCGCGTTTTCGGACAGATGAACCGGAGGGGGAAAGTTGCGAGTTTGACATGTTAGGGATGTGTGGCGGACGAACGGGCTGCGTATCCGGATTCGTCTCGTCGTTCTGAGCAACTTTCATGTAGAAAGTATTTTCATCCGAGTTACGGATTATTTTATATGATTTTCTAAAGATTAAAACATTTTTTTAGAATTTATTTAATTATTTTAATCCAACATTATCCAGAATAGTGCAGGCTGACGTCATCATGATGTCAGCATGACATCAGCAGTCAACAGGACGTTGATTGGGTCAAACTGACGTGTGGGTCCCACTGGTCATTGACTTAGTTAACTAAACAGGATTAGTTAATTTAATTTAAGTGATTAGGTTAATTAATTAGGCTTAATTAGATTAACTAACATGATTAATTAAGTAAATTAATTAATTATATTATTATTATTTATTTTTATTCTTCTTTTTTTTCTCCTTTTCGTTCTGGGCTGGGCCCCACATGTCATAGGCCCCAAGGGGATGGCGGATCGGGCGTTCGGGTGCCGGCGTGCGCCCGAGCGGGCGCAGCGGGCGTCGGGCGCCGTGTGCAGGGGGTGCGGGCGTAATCCAAGCGGGCGCATGCCCGAGGGCGCTGGGCGCGCGCGGCGCACGCCGGCGCTGGCGGCCAGGCCAAGGGAGGTGGCGGAGGGACGACTGCGGTGGCGGGCGCCGGCCGCGGGGCTAGCGACGGCGCGAGGGGAGGTTGTGGCTAGCGGGGCAGCATCGGAGGGGGAAGCGGGCGCGGCGGCAGCAGCAGTGCGGTGGCCGGAGTAGCGAGGCGCAGTGGGACGGCGCGGTAAGGGACCGCAGCGGGATTGGCGAGCAGGGGACAACGGACGAGGCCATGGCCTACACGCGACGGCGACGGGAGCAGCAGCAGGGGCAGTGGAGCGGGGCGGCACGGGCGCGCACGCGGTGGCGAACGACGGCGGCCCGAGGCCAGGGGCGGAGCGCGGCGAGGGGGAGGAGGCCACGGCAGGCGCGGGGCGCGCGAGTGCGCGGCGGCAAGCGGCGGGGCGGTGAGGGTGCGGGCGCGGGCGACACGGGGTTGGCCGGGTGCGGCTGTCCGTGAACGACGTCGGGCGGCGGAGCCGAGCGTGGGGGACAGGGCGCGGCCACGCAGAGAGAGGAGGGAGGGGGAGCTCACAGAGGAGGAGTAGGGCACGGGGCAATGGGGGTCGAGGAGGAGGACGGGGAGGATGGCGGCGATCCGGCGGGGCTGTCCGGCAACGGGCGGCGTCGGCGTTCGGGCGACGAGCAGCGACCTTCTCCTCTCTATCCCGATCCAATCGGGGGAGAGGGGTGGGAGATATTTTTCGGGGGTGAGTGGGGTGTTGGTGTTAGGATTTGGGGCTGGGGGTAGGCCTTATAGGCCAGGGGTATGGGCCGGCCGGCTGGGCCAGTTAGCCCAGTGGGGGTGGGGCGGCCTGGCTGGGCCGCTTGGCCTAGTTGGGCCAGGGGGATTTTCTTTTATTCCGTTTTGTCTTTTTTTTTATGTTAGTTAGGTTCTGCTTTTCTTTTTATCTAATTGTTTTGTTGTTTCCATCGACTATAAAATATCTAGGCATTTTATAAAAATGTGTTTATTACACCTTATTTACATATGCAAAATATGGCACCTCCCGAACATTTTTGTTTTAACTTTTGAAAACTTTTATTGTTGACATAAATTTGAATTTGAATTTTGAAACGGTTTCGATTCATCGCGAGGTTAACAACAGTAACCGTGGTGACGTGGCATCATTAGTGTGGGATTACTGCAGCTTAATTATCCTGGCGTCACACACGTCCTCACCGGCAATACAACCAGCGGCCGGCAACAGAGCCAGCCTACAAAATGAATAGTTTTGTCGCCGGCAACACAGCCAGCGGCCGGCAACACAGCCAACCCCCAAAATGAATAGGTTTCTCACCGGCACACAGCCAGCGGCCGGCACCCATGCCAGCCTCCAAACAGAACGGCCACTGCCGAACAGGCCACCTAGTTCAGGCCGTCGGCGTCGAACATCTCCTTCTGCCTGGCCTCGAACCAGCTCCTCATCTTCTCACTCATGTTGGTCAAGTCCACGCTCATGCTCAGTAGGGGCACCTCCTTTGCTTTGGTTGCGGCATTGGTGGCCTCGATGTCGAGTTGCCTCTGCTTGGCCGTGACATTGGCGGCCTCGATGTCGAGCTGCTTTTGCCGGGATGCCTCCTCCATGTCGATCTTCCTCTTCTTGGCCGCCTCCTCCATCTCAAGCTTCTTCCTTTGAAGCTCTAGGTATTGCTTCATTTGCTTGTCCTTGCTTTGTTGCTTTTTCTCGTCCCTCACATCCTTTTGAGACATCATGCCATGCAATGTCTCATGCAAGGCCATGGATGACGCATCACATATGTCGTCCACCTTGGAGTTGGTCTTGCCACTCGGCCTCATCAACGCCTCACCATCTCCACCTCTGGCCAACACGACCGTCTTCTTGCCTCTCTTCCTTTGAAGTTCACGGTATTGATCTTTGAACTTAGGGCAATTGTTGATGAGCGTCCAACAATGGATAAGAGTGAATGGCTTGTCATTGTGCCGGGCCTTGAATGCTTCCAAGGATTGAAATGCCTACACAACCAACAACAATTGAACATGCAAACATATAGAAGGCCGAAGTCTCGTGGCCATAGCAAAGAAAGGTAATAGAGCATGCCATGTCCCCAATGCCGAGACCACTCACGGGACGTGCTTCAAAGCTCTCAAGTGAGGCACAATACTTGTTGCATTCTTGTTGGATGAACAACCACCTCTTTTGAATCGAGGTGATGCCACGGTCGCTCATAAATTGGTAGGGCACAAACAACTTTCTTTCATGGAATGTTTTGTGAACTCTTGTCCAAAAAACAAGTCCCATTTGTTGTGCACCGGTCCTCGGATCTTGACTAATCTCCATCCAACTTTGGAAAATCAATTTGTCCTCTTCTTGTGAGTATGATCCCATATGAATGCTCTTCTTCCTCTTTTGTGCTTCCGCTCTTCGGGTGAGCTCGTCGATGAACAATGGCTCGCCCCCAATATCAATGCCTTCTTCTTCAGCACCATCACCTTCGCAATAGATGTCATCATCTTCATGCCACGAGTCACCATGGTCGTGGGCCTCATTGTCTTTATCGGCAACGTACTGGGCGCAGCCATCCTGACTTTGGGTCTCGTTGGGATCGTAGGCACCGCCATGCCCACCCTCGTAGATGACATTCTCCATGAACTGGTTGTAGAAGGGGTCGTCGACCATTGGCGTTGGTGTTGGCACTTCGTCGAACAAGATGCGGGGCGACGGCATGGTGCCCATAGACGGCAGCTGTGCTTGCTTTCTTTGCATCTCGACGGACGGCCGACCGCCGCTGCTGGACCCCGGCGTGACGTTGAGGTCGATGACAGCCGAGGGGCGCGGGGTGGACGGCGCGATCACGGCAACGTCCGGCGACCCCGAAAAATGGGTCTGGCCTTCGTACCTTGGCGGAGGAAAACCGGGCGACAAAGACATGGTCCGCGACGTCGGCGAGGGGCGGTGCGGAGGCCTGGCGACCGACGAGCCTGTGCTCGCCGGGCCGACGGGCGCTGCAGAGAAACCTGCCAGACGGCAAATGCCAAGCATGAGGAGGGCGTGCGCTTTGTTGACGATGTCCTCCTTCTCGTCGACCTCGGCCTTGCGCCGCTTGGCCTCCAACGCAGCGCGCTCGGCGGCGAACTTAGCCGCGACATTCTTGCCCTTGATGACCGCCCTCTGGTTCCTCCTCTTCACCGATTTCACGTCCATCTTTCCGAGCTCCGCCGGCGTGCATTCCGACCGCGGCTTCCTCGGACCCTTGTCCTTCTTCTTCTCCACCTTTCCGGCCGGGTCAACGGCCTGGCTACCGGAATTTGGTGGGGCGTCGGCCATGGACGGGGAGGGTGGTGGGCGGGACGTGGGAGGGTTTGCGGGGAAATGGCGCGAAATGGGGCGTCGGGGTGGTGTTTTGTGCCACCAACGGGCGGGCCAGGGAAGGACAATACCGCGCGTCCCACCCGTCCGCGCGCTGTCCATTTCACCCCAAAAGCGGTCCAAACTTGGGTCGGGGATGGCCCGAAAGACGACATAAAACGGACAAAAGTCCGTTTGCGCCCGCGCGCTGGGCCATCTGGTTTGTCCGTTTTGCCTTAAATGGACACACCCGGAGAGGATGGGGTCGCGCGCTGGAGTTGGCCTCAGAAACAAATGTTGGACCTCAGATCGCCTTGCCTCGAGAGGACTACCGCACTAGCTGTCTTGCCCGGTGTGCGATCAGGCACCTGAGAGCATTGACCACCTGCTGATCTCATGCCCTTTTGCTTGATCGATTTGGTTTGAAGTACCGGTGGCATGGGGGAAGCCCGAGTGCACACCCACAACAGATCATGCTTTGTTGGTGTGGTGCACGTCACTCTCCCCGACGACAAGAATATGCAAAGACTTCAACACGATCATGACATTGATTTTATGGCAGGTGTAGAAACATCAGAATGACATGGTATTCGGCGATGCCTCTCCCTTGGTGCAAATGGCTATTGCCAAGATCTTAGAGCAGGGCTGGGAATGGCAGCCTACAAGCAAATTTGGAGAGGACATGATGCTTTTCTTTTATCGGTTGTACGCGCAGGCAATCATGAGTAGTTGTCTATGTAAACCTGTTGTACTCGTGGTTGGGTGCTCCCCCCTCTTTCTATGAATGTAGGATATGCATGCTTATGTGTATTCCAAAAAAAAGTTGAGTGGACAGAAGCCAGAAGTACCCCGAATGAAATAATTTCATGCATTATTTAGGAAACTCGAGATTCCATTCTTTTCAGGCTTAGGATTGCACTCGTTGAATTGAACTGCCCATGTTTTTTTCTTCCATGTCTGGCATGAAGCATGGGACGACATACTCGTGATTCGAATGATAACTTGTTACTCTATGTGAGATTTGACAAATCTTCGAAATGGATGTGCTAAAAGAGATGAAAAAATCATGAAAGTTCAATTCAAGAATCCAAAATAGAGATATAGATGGAGAAAATATGCTATAAATGGTGCACAATTAGAAATTCATTTTTCTCCAAAATTTTCCATTTTGCTACTTCTAAAGTAATAACTAAGCAATACCAATTAGTTATAAATCAACACTAATAACCTCTTGCTTATATCCCATATGCTTCCGGTGTGGCGATGACAATGAAGCATGGCTTTAATTAAGTAGGTTAATCAAGTGGATCACAATAGATCCCAATTTGGATATGATAATATAGAGTTTATTGATGCATGTTTGGGGCCGAGATTAAATTCAAGCGGAAATGCAATGATGATCCATGAAAGGGATCTTCTGGAATAGCAGAGGTCTTGCGGACCTGGCTAAGCGTAGGTTTTTGACAAAGGCTTCCAAGGACTACAAGCTTGATTTTATTGCGTACATGATAACTTCACCTCGCAGTTTCTTGTAACTATTTTTGGTGGTTTGGACTTTGATTGGCACTGTTTGCCACCTCGGAGAAGGTCATGCGGGATCTTGCTCGGAGTTAGCTGTGAATCTCTTGAGGTGGTCAACGTGTTCATGGGGGAGTACGCCGTCAAATTTCAGGTGTGATCAAAAGTTGACGGGTTCAGGTGGGCACTAGTTGTTGTGTACAGGGCGGCACAACTAGAGTTCAAACCTGGTTTCCTTGTAGATCTGGTTAGGATATCCGGGGGGGGGGGAGAGGGGGGAGCCTACCAATTTTAGTCGGTGGAGACTTCAACATTATTAGAAGAAGAGAAGAAAAGAATAATGACAACTTCGATGGCATATGGTCATTCATGTTTAATGCTATCATCGAAAGCCTAGACCTGAGAGAGATTAACCTCACGGGCAGGCAATACACTTGGGCAAATAATTTACAAAATCCAACGTACGAGAAGCTGAACAGAGTTCTAACGATATTGAATGGGAACAAAAATTCCCTCTAGTACTCGTGCGAGCGTCACAAAGAGGAATTTCTGATCACACACCCCTTCTTGTTGACTCCGGTGAGGCGGTTCACAATTTTCTCCTTCGAAATTGTGTGGTTCGAGAGAGTGGATTTCCTTTAGTTGATAGCAAGGGAATGGGCCTCAAAGCAAAGGGGTGATTCGAGTGTCAAAAAAGAGATTAGACATATGCGACAGTTTTTTAGGAGTTGGGCCAAGAACAATAGGGTTATAATCATCAGAAAGAGAGGTTGCTTAATATTGTAAACGATCTTGATATATAAGCTGAGAATAACTCACTATACATTAATGAGCGGGTGGCTAAAAGAGCAGCTGAGGTCAGCTTGGCGAAGCTTCTTAGAGAAGAAGAGATCAAATGGGTGCTTAGAGCTAAGGTGCGTCATGTGGTTCAAGGGGATAATAATACACAATTTTCCATATGATTGCCAATGGGAAATATAGGAAAAAGAGGATGTTACAACTTGAACAGGACGATGGTACAATTGTTGGCCATGAGAATCTTAGGATGTATATTTCCAACTTTTATAAAAAGTTGTTTGGGGCCCAGTAGAGAATTATGTCTCACTCAACGACAGTTTAGTTGAGAATGTACCACAGCTAGGAGATGATGATAATGAGATTCTTATTGTCCGTTTACAGATAAGGAAGTGCTTGAGGCTATTTCACAATGCAAAATAACAAAGCACCTGGTCTAGATGGTTTCTCGGTAGAATTCTATAGGAGGTGTTGGGATATTGTTAAAGGTGATTTGACGCCTATGTTCTATGAGCAGTTTAATGGCCATTTACAACTATTTAAATTGAAATTTGGAACAAGCACGTCGTTAACAAAGAAGGAAGTAGCGATTCACATTGAGCATTTCAGACCAATATGTTTGCTTAATGCGAGCTTCAAGATTTTTACAAAAGTTGGTACGAACCGCCTGACACAGATTACTCATTTTGTGGTTTAGCTGACTCAAATTGCTTTCATGCCTGGACGGCACATACTCGAGGGAGTGGTCGTTCTACATGAAACCTTGCATGAAATCCATTCGAAGAAACTTGATGGAGTGGTCTTTAAAGTGGATTTTGAAAAGGCTTATGATAAAGTGAAGTGTCCATTCTTACAACAAGCTTTGTGTATGAAAGGGTTTGATGCGGTTTGGAGAGGAAGCATGTCGAATACTTTGTACATGATGTAGCGTTGGAATCAAGAATAATGACAATATAGGTCATTACTTGCAGACGCAAAAAGGATTCCATGCAAAAAAAGACGCAAAAAGGATCCGGTGTCTCCTATCCTATTTAATGTTGTCCTTGATATGTTGGTCGTTCTCATTAATAGAGTGAAATAAGATAGCCAGGTAGGTGGTCTTATCCCACATCTAGTGGATGGTGGGGTATCCATTCTACGATATGCTGATGACACCATTATTTTCATGGAACATGATCTAGCTAAGGCAAGGAACATGAAATTAGTTTTATGCCTTTTCGAACAACTATCCGAACTGAAGATTAATTTTAATAAGAGTGAGCTTTTCTATTTTGGACGCGCCAAAGAAGAACGGGATAATTATAAAAATTTGTTCGGTCGTGAGCTAGGTTCTTTACCTTTTAGTTATCTAGGAATCCAAATTCATCATCACAAACTCACCAATAAAGAGTGGAAATGTATTGAAGATAGATTTGAAAAAAATTGAGCTGCTGGAAGTGCAAAATCTTATCTTATGGAGGGCGGTGTTAGGAAACGTAGCATGCAAATTCAAGAAATTTACTACGCTCGCGCAAGATCTATCTAGGAGATGCATAGCAAAGAGGGGGGAGAGTGTGTCCACATGCCCTCATAGACCAAAAGCGGAAGAGTTTGACAACGCGGTTGATGTAGTCGAACTTCTTCTAGCTCCGACCGATCAAGTACCGAACGTACGGCACCTCTGAGTTCTTCACACGTTCAGGGCGATGACGTCCCTCGCCCTCTTGATCCAGCAAGGTGTCGAGGAAGTAGATGAGTTCTGTCAGCATGACGACATGGTGACCATGATGGTGAAGTGATCCGTGCAGGGCTTCGCCTAAGCACTATGAAGATATGACCGGAGGCGTAAACTGTGGAGAGGGGCACCGCACATGGCTAACAATTGATGTTGTTGTGTACTAGGCGCCCCCCTCCTCATAGAGGGAGAGGGAAGAGGCCAAGGGGCGCCCCAAATGGGGCCGAATCCCACTTGGGCTCCTGCCCTGGTTCGCCCCCCTTCCTTGTATAGGCGCCAGGGGAAGGAAGGGGGGGGTGGCGCCCCCCTTTCCTTTCTCCCTTGAGGAGGGGAAGGAAGGAGGGACTTGCCCTCCCCCTTTCCTTTCCCTAGGGCTGGTTTGTCCCTTCCCTTGGCCCATTAAGCCCATATCTTTGCCAGGGTGCGCGGAACCCCTTCCGATGACCCTATATGTACCCGGTACCCTCCGGAACACTTCCGGTGTCCGAATACCATCGTCCTATATATCAATCTTTACCTCTCGACCATTTCAAGACTCCTCGTCATGTCCGTGATCTCATCTGGGACTCCAAACAACATTCAGTCACCAAATCACATAACTCATATAATACTAAATCGTCATCGAACGTTAAGCGCGCGGACCCTACGGGTTCGAGAACTATGTAGACATGACCGACACACCTCTCCGGTCAATAACCAATAGCGGAACCTGGATGCTCATATTGGCTCCAACATATTCTACGAAGATGTTTATCAGTCGAACCGTTATGACAACATACGTTATTCCCTTTGTCCATTGGTATGTTACTTGCTCAAGATTCGATCGTCGATATCCACATACCTAGTTCAATCTCGTTACCAGCAAGTCTCTTTACTCGTTCCGTAATACATCATCTTGTAACTAAATCATTAGTCACTTTGCTTGCAAGGCTTCTTATGATGTGCATTACCGAGAGGGCCCAGAGATACCTCTCCGATACTCGGAGTGACAAATCCTAATCTCGATCTATGCCAACCCAACAAACACCTTCAGAGATACCTGTAGAGCATCTTTATAATCACCCAGTTACGTTTGTGATGCTTGATAGCACACAAGGCATTCCTCCGGTATCCGGGAGTTGCATAATCTCATAGTCGAAGGAATATGTATTTGACATGAAGAAAGAAATAGCAATAAAACTGAACGATCAATATGCTAAGCTAACGGATGGGTCTTGTCCATCACATCATTCTCCTAATGATGTCATCTGGTTATCAAATGACAACTCATGTCCATGGTTAGGAAACCTTAACCATCTTTGATCAACGAGCTAGTCAAGTAGAGGCTCACTAGGGACACAGTGTTTGTCTATGTATTCACACATGTATTTAGGTTTCCAATCAATACAATTCTAGCATGAATAATAAACATTTATCATGAATAAGGAAATATAAAATAACAACTTTATTATTGCCTCTAGGGCACATTTCCTTCAGTCTCCCACTTGCACTAGAGTCAATAATCTAGTTCACATCGTCATGTGATTAACACCCATAGTTCACATCGCCATGTGACCAATACCCAAAGAGTTTACTTGTGTCAATAATCTAGTTCACATCGCTATGTGATTAACACCCAAAGAGTACTAAGGTGTGATCATGTTTTGCTTGTGAGAGAGGTTTATTCAACGGGTCTGTCACATTCAGATCCGTATGTATTTTGCAAATTTCCATGTCTACAATGCTCTGCATGGAGCTACTCTAGCTAATTGCTCCCACTTTCAATATGTTTCCAAATCGAGACTCAGAGTCATCCGGATCAGTGTCAAAGCTTGCATCGACGTAACCCTTTACGACAAACTCTTTGTCACCTGCATAACCGAGAAACATTTCCTTATCCTCGATCGCAACAATACAATATGTGTAACTGGGAAAGGACATCGCAAGATTGAACCCAAAGCTAAGAACTTCTCCCATTTCAAGAAAAACCAATCTAGTTGGCCAAACCAAATTGATAGTTCGAAGAGACTTGAAAAGATATCAAATCATGCATATAAGAATTCAGAGAAGATTCAAATAGTATTCATAGATAAGCTAATCATAAATTCACAATTCATCGGATCTCGACTAACACACCGCAAAAAGTATTACATCGAATAGATCTCCAAGAACACCGAGGAGAACATGGTATTGAGAATCAAAGAGAGAGAAGAAGCCATCTAGCTACTAGCTATGGACCCGTAGGTCTGTGGTAAACTACTCACGCTTCATCTGAAGGGCAATGGTGTTGATGTAGAAGCCCTCCGTGATCGAATCCCCCTCCGGCAGGACGCCGGAAAAGGCCCCTAGATGGGATCTCACGCATACAGAAGGTTGCGACAGTGGAAAAGTGTTTTCGTGGATGCCTCTGGTGGTTTGGGCATATAAGAGTATATATAGGCGAAAGAATTAGGTCAGGGGGTCCACGAGGGGCCCACAAGGGTGGGGGCGCGCCCTACCCCCCTGGGCACGCCCTCCGTCCTTGTGGCCGCCTCGTGGCTTCTCCGACTTCATCTCCAAGTCTCGTGCTGGTCCAAGAAACATCATCGCGAAAGTTTTATTCCGTCTGGACTCCGTTTGGTATTCCTTTTCTGCAAAACTCTAAAATAAGGGAAAAAACAGGAACTGGCATTGGGCTCTAGGTTAATAGGTTAGTCCCAAAAATAATATAAAATAGCATATTAATGCATATAAAACATCCAAAATAGATAATATAATAGCACGGAACAATAAAAAATTATAGATACGTTGGAGACGTATCAAGCATCCCAGCTTAATTCCTGCTCGTCGTCGAGTAGGTAAATGATAAAAACAGGATTTTTGATGTGGAATGCTACCTAACATATTTATCCATGTAATTCCTTTATTGTGGCATGAATGTTCAGATCCGTATGATTCAAAATAAAAGTTTAATATTGACATAAATACAATAATACTTCAAGCATACTAACAAGATAACTATGTCTTCTCAAAATAACATGGCCAAAGAAAGCTTATCCCTACAAAATCATATAGTCTGGCTATGCTCCATCTTCATCACACAAAATATTCAAATCATGCACAACCCCGATGACAAGCCAAGCAATTGTTTCATACTTTTGACGTTCTCAAACCTTTTCAATTTTCACGCAATACATGAGCGTGAGCCATGGACATAGCACTATAGGTGGAATAGAAAGTGGTTGTGGAGAAAACAAAAAGAGGGAGATAGTCTCACATCAACTAGGCGTATTAACGGGCTATGGAGATGCCCATCAATAGATACAATGTGAGTGAGTAGGGATTGCCATGCCACGGATGCACTAGAGCTATAAGTTTGTGAAAGCTAAAAAACTAAACTAAGTGGGTGTGCATCCAACTTGCTTGCTCATGAAGAACCAGGGAAATTTGTGGAAGCCCATCGTTGGAATATACAAGCCAAGTTCTATAATGAAAATTCCCACTAGTATATGAAAGTGACAACACAGGAGACTCTCTATCATGAAAATCATGGTGCTACTTTGAAGCACAAGTATGGAAAAGGATAGTAACATTGCCCCATCTCTCTTTTTCTCTCATTTTTTTCTTTCTCTCCTTTTCTTTCTTTTTTTCTTCTTTTCTCTTTTTTTCTTTCTCTTTTTTTCTTTTTCTCTTTCTTTCTTTCTTTCTTTCTTTTATTTCCTCACATGGGACAATGCTCATCATCATACTTCTATTTACTTACAACTCAAAATTACAACTCAATACTTAGAATAAAATATGACTCTATATGAATGCCTCCGGCGGTGTACCGGGATGTGCAATGAATCAAGAGTAACATGTATAATGATGAAAGGTGGCTTTGCCTGGCTCAAAAGATATAAGTGAAGCACATAGAGTATTCTAATAAATCACGATTCATGCGTGTATCTCTCAAAAGGTGTGTACAACAAGGATGAATGTGGCAAACTAAAAAGCAAAGACTCAAATCATACAAGGCGCTCCAAGCAAAACACATATCATGTGGTGAATAATAATATAGCCTCAAGTAAAGTTACCGATAGACAAAGACGAAAGAGGGGATGCCTTCCGGGGCATCCCCAAGCTTAGGCTCTTGGTTGTCCTTGAATATTACCTTGGGGTGCCTTGGGCATCCCCAAGCTTAGGCTCTTGCCACTCCTTATTCCATACTCCATCAAATCCTTACCCAAAACTTGAAAACTTCACAACACAAAACTCAACAGAAAATCTCATAAGCTCCGTTAGTATAAGAAAATAAATCACCATTTTTGGTACTGTTGTGAACTCATTCTTTATTTATATTGGTGCAATATCTACTGTATTCCAACTTTTCCATGGTTCATACCCCCCGATACTAGCCATAGATTCATCAAAATAAGCAAACAACAAATAGAAAACGGAATTTGTCAAAAACAGAACAGTCTGTAGAAATCTGGATATTTCGGATACTTCTGCAACTCCATAAATTCTGAAAAATTAGGACAGCCTAATCAATTTGTTTATTAATCTTCTGCGAAAATAATCAATATTTTATCACGCTCCTGTTTTTTTAACAATTCTGGGACTGAGCACAAAAGTTTTTGTTTTTTAGCAAGATCAAATCAACTATCACCGTAAGCTATCCCAAAGGTCTTACTTGGCACAAACACTAATTAAAACACAAAACCACATTTAACCAGAGGCTAGATGAATTATTTATTACAAAACAGAACCTAAAAAGCAAAAAAAAATTAGGTTGCCTCCCAACAAGCGCTATTGTTTAACGCCCTTAGCTAGGCATAAAACATGAACGATCTAGATATTATCATCTTTGGCATGCAATCCATAAGTGGCTCTCATAATAGATTCATAAGGCAATTTAATTTTCTTTCTTGGAAAGTGTTCCATGCCTTTCCTTAACAGAAATTGAAATCTAATGTTTCCTTCTTACATATCAATAATTGCACCAATCATTCTAAGGAAAGGTCTACCAAGAATAATAGGACATGTAGGATTGCAATCTATATCAAGAACAATGAAATCTACGGTCACATCATTCCTATTTGCAACAATAAGAACATCATTAATCCTTCCCATAGGTTTCTTAATAGTGGAATCCGCAAGATGCAAATTTAAAGAACAATCATCAAATTCACGGAAACCTAACACATGACATAAAGTTTTTGGAATCGTGGAAACACTAGCACCCAGATCACACAAAGCTGTTGGGAAACGTAGCATGCAATTTCAACAATATTCCTACCTCACACAAGATCTATCTAGGAGATGCATAGCAAAGAGAGGGGGAGAGTGTGTCTATGCACCCTCGTAGACCATAAGCGGAAGAGTTTCATAACACAATTGATGTAGTCGAACTTTCGTCGCGTTCCACCGATCGAGTACCGAACGTATGACACCTCCAAGTTCTGCACACGTTCAACTTGGTGACATCCCTCGCCTTCTTGATCCAGCAAGACGTCGAGGTAGTAGATGAGTTTCGCCAGCATGACGGCGTGGTGACGGTGATGGTGAAGTGATCTTCGCAAGCCTTCGCCCAAGCACCGCGAAAATATGACCGAGGGTGTAAACTGTGGAGGGGGTCGCCGCACACGGCTAGGCAATTGTCTGTTATGTGCTAGGCGCCCCCTCCTCATATATATAGGTGGGTGGGAGGGAGGATCAGCCATAGGAGGCGCCCAAGTAGGAGTAATCCTACTTGGAGTCCCTCCCAAGCCGCGCGCCCCCCTGCCATATATAACCGAGGTGGAAGGAAAGAGGGGGGAGAGGGAAGGAAGTAGGGATCCCAATCCACACTTTCCTTGCCCTCCCCTCTTTCCTTCTCCTCCTCATAGGGCTGGCCTCTAAAGGGGCGCACCAGGGTTGGTGTGTTCCCTCACTTGGCCCATAAGGCCCATATCTTTGCCGGGGGTGCCCGAAACTCCTTTCCGGTGACCCGATAAGTACCCGGTACCCTCCGGAACACTTCCGGCGTCCGAATACCATCGTCCTATATATAAATCTTTACCTCTCGACCATTTCGAGACTCCTCGTCATGTCCGTGCTCTCATCCGGGACTCCGAACAACATTCATTCACCAAATCACATAACTCATATAATACTATATCGTCATCGAACGTTAAGCGTGCGGACCCTACGGGTTCAAGAACTATGTAGACATGACCGAGACACCTCTCCGGTCAATAACCAATAGTGGAACCTGGATGCTCATATTGGCTCCTACATATTCTACGAAGATCTTTATCGGTCGAACCGTTATGACACCATACGTTATTCCCTTTGTCTATCGATATGTTACTTGCCCGAGATTCGATTGTCAGTATTTTCATACCTAGTTCAATCTCGTTACCGGCAAGTCTCTTTACTCGTTCCGTAATACTTCACCTTATGACCAACTCCTTAGTCGTTTGCTTACAAGCTTATGATGTGTATTACGGAGAGGGCCCAGAGATACCTCTCTGATACTCTCAGTGACAAATCCTAATCTCGATCTATGACAACTCAACAAACACCTTCGGAGATACTTGTAGAGCATCTTTATAATCACCCAGTTACGTTTGATAGCACACAAGGCATTCCTCCGGTATCCGGGAGTTGCATAATCTCATAGTCGAAGGAATATGTATTTTACATGAAGAAGGCAATAGCAATAAACTGAACGATCAATGTGCTAAGCTAACGGATGGGTCTTGTCCATCACATCATTCTCCTAATGGTGTGATCCCATTATCAAATGACAACTCATGTCCATGGCCAGGAAACCTTAACCATCTTTGATCTACGAGCTAGTCAAGTAGAGGCTCACTAGGGACATAGTGTTTGTCTATGTATTCACACATGTATTTAGGTTTCCGATCAATACAATTCTAGCATGATAATAAACATTTATCATGAATAAGGAAATATAAAATAACAACTTTATTATTGCCTGTAGGGCATATTTCCTTCAGTCTCCCACTTGCACTAGAGTCAATAATCTAGTTCACATCGCCATGTGAATAACACCCATAATTCACATCGCCATGTGATTAACACCTATAGTTCACATCGACATGTGACCAACACCCAAAGGGTTTACTAGAGTCAATAATCTATTTCACATCGCCATGTGATTAATACCCAAAGAGTAATAAGGTGTGATCATGTTTTGCTTGTGAGAGAAGTTTAGTCAATGGGCCTGTCAGATTCAGATCCGTATGTATTTTGCAAATTTCTATGTCTATAATGCTCTGCATGGAGCTACTCTAGCTAATTGCTCCCACGTTCAATATGTATCCAGATTGAGACTTAGAGTCATATAGATTAGTGTCAAAGCTTGCATCGACGTAACTCTTTACGACGAACTCTTTATCACTTCCAGAACTGAGAAACATTTCCTTAGTCCTCTTTAAGGTACCTAAGGATAATTTTGACCACTATCTAGTGGTCCACTCCTGGATCACTCTTGTACCCTCTTTGCTAGATAAGTGGCAAGACACACATCAGATGTGGTACACAACATGACATACCGTATAGAACCTATGGCTGAGGCATAGGGAATGACTTTCATTCTCTCTCTATCTTCCGCCGTGGTCGGGCTTTGAGTCTTACTCAACTTCACACCTTGTAATACAGGCAAGAACCCCTTCTTGGACTGAACCATTTTGAACTTCTTCAAATCTTATCAAGGTATGTGTTTTGTGAAAGTTCTATTAAGCGTCTTGATCTATCCCTATAGATCTTGATGCTCAATATGCAAGTAGCTTCACCGAGGTCTTTCATTGAAAATTTCTTATTCAATTATCCTTTTATGCTATCCAGAAATTCTATATCATTTCCAATCAATAATATGTCATCCACATATAATATCATAAATGCTACAGAGCCCCCACTCACTTTCTTGTAAATACAGGCTTCACCGTAAGTCTGTATAAAACCATATGCTTTGATCACCTTATCAAAGCGTATATTTCAACTCCGAGATGCTTGCACCAGTCCATAGATGGATCGCTGGAGCTTGCACACTTTGTTAGCACCTTTAGGAACGACAAAACCTTCTGGTTGTATCATATACAAATCTTCTTTAAGATATCCATTAAGGATTGCAGTTTTGACATACATTTGCCAGATTTCATAATCATAAAATGTGGCAATTGCTAACATGATTCAGACAGAGTTAAGCATCGCTGCGGGTGAGAAATCCACGACAGTAGTCCACTCCTTGAGTTTGTCGAAAACCTTTTGCGACAAGTCGAGCTTTGTAAATAGTGACATTACTATCAGCGTCAGTCTTCTTCTTGAAGATCCATTTATTCTCAATGGTTTGCCGATCATCGGGGAAGTCCACCAAGGTCCACACTTTGTTCTCATACATGGATCCTATCTCAAATTTCATGGCCTCAAGCCATCTGTTGGAATTTGGGCTCATCATAGCTTCTTCACAGTTCGTAGGTTCGCAATGCTCTAGTAACATGACTTCCAAGATAGGATTACCGTACCACTCTGGTGCAAAACATGCTCTGTTTGACCTACGAAGTCCAGTAGTAACTTGATTTGAAGTTTCATGATCATCATCATTAGCTTCCTCTCTAGGTCGTGTAGGCATCACGGGAACGGATTTCTCTGATGTGCTACTCTCCAATTTGAGAGAAGGTACAATTACCTCATCAAGTTCTACTTTCCTCCCACTCACTTCTTTCGAAGGAAACTCCTTCTCTAGAAAGGATCCATTCTTAGCAACAAAGATCTTGCCTTTGGATCTGTGGTAGAAGGTGTACCCAATGGTTTCCTTAGGGTTTCCTACGAAGACGCACTTCTCCGCTTGGGTTTCGAGCTTATCAGGATGAAACCTTTTGTCATAAGCGTCGCTTCCCCAAACTTTTAAGAAATGGCAGCTTAGGTTTCTTGCCAAACCATAGTTCATATGGTGTCATCTCAACGGATTTAGACGGTGCCCTTTTTAACGTGAATGCATCTGTTTCTAATGCATAAACCCAAAATGATAGTGGAAAATCGGTAAGAGACATCATAGAACGCACCATATCTAATAAAGTACAATTACGACGTCCGGACACACCATTACACTATGGTGTTCTAGGTGGCGTGAGTTGTCAAACTATTCCACATTGTTTTATATGAAGGCCAAACTCATAACTCAAATATTCGCCTCCGATATCAGATCGTAGAAACTTTATTTTCTTGTTACAATGAATCTCTACGCCACTCTAAAATTCTTTGAACTTTTCAAACGTTTCAGACTTGTGTTTCATCAAGTAGATATACACATACCTACTCAAATCATCTGTGAAGGTGAAAAAATAACGATATCCGCCTGTTGCTTCAACACTCATCGGACCGCATACATCGGTATGTATTATTTCCAATAAGTCATTAGCTCGCTCCATTGTTCCGGAGAACGGAGTTTTAGTCATTTTGCCCATGAGGCATGGTTCGCAAGTATCAAATGATTCCAAAAGTCCATTTGGATGGAGTTTCTTCATGCGCTTTACACCAATATGACCTAAACGGCAATGCCACAAGTATGTTGCACTATCATTATCAACTTTGCATCTTTTGGCATCAATGAATATGTGTATCACTACGATCGAGATTCAATAAACCATTCACATTGGGTGTATGACCATAGAAGGTTATTCATGTAAACAGAACAACAATTATTCTCCGACTTAAATGAATAAATGTATTGCAATAAACATGACCTAATCATATTCATGCTCAACGCAAAGACCAAATAACATTTATTTAGGTTCAACACTAATCCTGAAGGTAGACGGAATATGTGATGGTGATCTTATTAGCCTTGGAATCAGTTCCAACACACATCGTCACCTCGCCCTTAACTAGTATCTGTTCATTTTTCAACTCCTGTTTCGAGTTACTAATTTTAGCAACTGGACCGGTATCAAATACCTAGGCACTACTACGAATACTAGTAAGGTACACATCAATAACATGTATATCAAATATACCTTTGTTCACTTTGCCATCCTTATCATACGCAAAGTATTTGGGCTAGTTCCGCTTCCAGTGACCATTCCCTTTGCAGTAGAAGCACTCAGTTTTAGGCTTAGGTCTAGCTTTGGGCTTCTTCATGGGAGTGGCAACTTGCTTGCCATTCTTCTTGGAGTTCCCTTTCTTTTCCTTTCCCTTTTTCTTGAAACTAGTGGTCTTATTAACCATCAACACTTGATGCTCTTTCTTGATTTCCACCTTTGCCGATTTCAGCATCGCGAAGAGCTCGGGAATCTTTCTCGTCATCCCTTGCATATTATAGCTCATCACGAAGTTCTAGTAGCTTGGTGATAGTGACTAGAGAACTCTGTCAATCGCTATCTTATCTGGAAGATTAACTCCCACTTGATTCAAGCGATTGTAGTACTCAGACATTTTGAGCACATGCTCACTGGCTGAGCTATTCTCCTCCATCTTGTAGGGAAAGTACTTGTCAAAGGTTTCATATCTCTTAACACGGGCATGAGTCTGAAATATCATTTGCAGCTCTTGGAACATCTTACATGCTCCATGTCGTTCAAAACATTTTTTAAGTCCCGGTTCTAATCTGTAAAGCATGGCGCACTAAACTATCAAGTAGTCATCATACCGAGCTTGTAAAATGTTCATAATTTCTACATCTGCTCCTGCAATAGGTCTATCACCTAGCGGTGCATCAAGGACATAATTCTTTTGTGCAACAACAAGGATAATCCTCAGGTCACGGACCCAGTCCGCATCATTGCTACTATCATCTTTCAACTTATTTTTCTCTAGGAACATATAAAAAATAAGGGAGCTATATCGCGAGCTATTGATCTGCAACATATATATGCAAATACTATCAAGACTAAGTTCATGATAAATTAAGTTCAATTAATCAAATTACTTAAGAACTCCCACTTAGATAGACATCCCTCAAGTCATCTAAATGATACGTGATCCAAATCAACTAAACCATGTCCAATCATCATGTGAAATGGAGTAGTCATCAATGGTGAACATCTCTAGGTTAATCATATCTTCTATATGATTCACGTTTGACCTTTCGGTCTCCAGTGTTCCGAGGCCATGTATGTACATGCCAGGCTCGTCAAGTTTAACCCGAGTATTCCGCATGTGCAAAAATCTCTTGCACCCGTTGTATTTGAACGTAGAGTCTATCACACCCGATCATCACATGGTGTCTCAACACGACTGTAGAATTGTATTGAATAATTGTTGATGCAATATTGTGCCAGTACAAGAGGTATATATAAGAGCCAAGCCGCACCTGACCTAGCCCTATTACAAACCGCGTAGGAGTCCTAATCCTATTACAAGTTGTATTCTAACATCCCCCCGCAGTGTCAACGGTAGGCTCGACGATGTTGAGGCTGAAATGAATGTCTTGAAACGGAGTAGTCGCCAGGCCTTTAGTAAAGATATCAGCAAACTAAGCAGAAATAGGCACATGGAGAACGCGAACTTGACCGAGAGCCACCTTCTCTCGAACAAAATGAATGTCGATCTCAATATGCTTGGTGCGACGGTGTTGAACCGGATTCCTTGACATGTAGACAGCTGAAATATTATCATAGTAAACAATGGTAGCTTGCTCAATAGGACGGTGCAGCTCCGACAGCAACTGGCGCAACCAAACCCTTTCAGCAACCACATGAGCCACAGCGCGGTACTCAGCTTCAGGAGATGAGTGGGAGACCGTAACCTGCCTTTTTGAAGACCAAGAAACCAAATTGTTACCAAGAAAAACACAAAATCCGGATGTGGACCTACGAGTATCTGGACAACTAGCCCAATCTGCATCAGAGTAAGCTGTCAAGGAGGTGGGAGAGGATTTGTTGATATGAAGACCTAAGTCTAGTGTGCCTTTGAGATATCAAAGAATACGTTTGACATGATTGTAGTGTGGAATACGAGGATCATGCATGTATAAACAAGCTTGTTGGACAGCAAAAGAAATTTCAGGACGAGTGAGAGTAAGATACTGAAGTGCACCGGTAAGACTACAATAAAGAGAAGGATCAGAGAAAGGATCACCGTCGGAAGAGAGTTTGGAACCTGTATCAACAGGGGTACGAGAAGTTTGACAATCAAGCATACGAGCACGAGAAAGAAGATCCAGAGTGTACTGACGTTGAGACAAGAAAAGACCAGAGGAGTCACGGATAACAGCAATACCTAAGAAGTGGTGAAGAAGACCTAAATCTGTCATAGAGAATTCGTGGCGAAGAAGAGAGATAATATGATCTAGAAATTGTTGTGAGGAAGCTGTGAGGATAATATCATCAACATATAAAAGAAGGTAAGCAGTGTTGTTGTTGTGATGAAAGGTGAAGAGTGAAGTGTCAGAAAGGGAAGGGGTAAAACCAATGGTTTGAGCATAAGTAGAAAAACGTTGGAACCAGGTACGTGGTGCTTGTTTAAGACCATAAAGAGATTTTTGAAGAAGACAAACATGATTAGGATAGGAGGAATGTTCGAAGCCAAGAGGTTGTTGACAATAGACTGTTTCTTGAAGAGAGCCATGAAGGAAAGCATTTTTGACATCTAGTTGATGAATTGGCCAGGAAGAAAAGACGGCGATGCTAAGGACAGTGCGAATAGTGTTGGGCTTGACAACTGGAGAGAAAGTCTCATCATAATCGATGCCGTGTTGCTGAGAGTAACCACGACATACCCATCGAGCCTTATAACGTGCAAGACTCCCATCAGAATTAAATTTATGGCGAAAAACCCATTTACCCGAAATGATATTTGTATTGGAAGGACGAGGAACTAACTGCCACATGTTATTCTGCGGAAGGGCATCATATTCATCTTTCATAGCTGCAGCCCAATTAGGATCTAGGAGAGCTGATTTGTAAGATTTGGGTAGAGAGGAAGGAGATAAAGATGCATGAAGATTGAGACGATCTTTTGCAGGTAAACGAAACCCGGACTTGGCACTTGTGCGCATGGTATCATCGTTAGTAGGAGCTGGAGCGGGAATAGCACGAGCAGGAGGGGTGGGAGAAGATGTGGTGGACGCGTCCGACGCAGCGGAGGAAGCAGATGCGGGGGATGGTGGTGAAGATTGCGGCTATAGGAGGTCTACCGCGTCAGAGTGTAATGTGTTTTCCTCTGCCAGGACAGAGGTGATGACAGAAGTGGTGGCGGCAAGATCTGCTACTGCGGCCGGTTTCGCTGGATTGGTCGGCGGGTGAAAAAAGGGAAGATGATTGCGACGAGAGGGACTAGTGGACGGTGCAGGTGAGTTGGAATCTAATGGTTGACGCTCGGAAAAGGGGAAAATGTTTTCAGCAAATGTTACATGACGAGACACATGAACATGACCACTAACAAGATCTAGACAATGATAACCCTTGTGCTCGTCAGAAAAACCTAGATGGACACACGGGATAGAGCGCGGGGAAATTTTGTTAGGAGAAGTGGAGTAGGAGTTTGGAAAACAAAGACAACCGAAGACGTGAATCTCGGAGTAATTTGGATGAGAGAGAAATAAAGAGAAGTAAGGAGTAGTTTGTGGGTTAACTTTAGATGGACGAATATTGAGTAAATATGTGGCGGCGTGGAGTGCCTTTGCCCAGAACATCGACGGCATAGAAGATTAAATAAGCAGAGTGCGACTGATGTCATTAAGAGTACGAAGAGAACGCTCGGCTTTGCCGTTTTGAGGGGAGGTATAAGGACAGAAGAAATGTAAGAGAATTCCATATTGTAGAAATAAATTTCGATTTTTAAAGTTGTCAAATTCATGACCATTATCACATTGTATGAATCTAATAGGGAGGAAAAAGTGGACCGAGACATAGCATTGAAAGTTAAGGAATATATTATGAATGTCGAATTTGTTTCGTAAAGGAAAAGTCCAAACATAATGAGTAAAATCATCAAGAATCACGAGATAATACTTAAAACCAGATACACTTGCTATTGGTGATGTCTAGAGATCACAATGAAGTAATTCAAAAGGAAAAGTACTAGAGGATTGAGAGGAACTAAAGGGAAGGCGAACATGTTTTCCCAATTGACATGAGTGACACATAGAAGAATTATGAGAATCTCTATTACAAGGTATGGAAAATTCACTAAGAAGTGTGGACAACACATTTTTATTGGGATGGCCAAGACGTTGGTGCCACAAATCAATAGAGGCCACCATAGATGTTGGAGGAGCGGCGACCGGAGCACCATGGAGAGAATATAAATCATCGGAGCTATTGAATCGAGCGATCTCGGCCTTGGTCGGGTAGTTCTTCACAGACAAACCAAAGGGGTCAAACTCAACAGAAACATGATTATCAGTGGTGATATGGCGATCAGAAATCAGATTTTTAATAAGAGCAGGAGCTACAAGAATATCGCGAAGAAGCAAAGGCTTAGTTGGGGATTGGATTTGAGCCTGACCGACACAGTAAATAGGAATGGAGAATCCATCACCGAGGTTAATGGAGGGAAAATGCGAAGGTGTGCAAGAAGAAAGCAAACTACTCGATGCAGACATATGACGAGAAGCACCAGAATCGAAAATCCAATCCATACCTGAGTTCCCTTGTGCAGCAAAGTTGTTCATGGCTTGTAGAAAAGCAGCTTGGTCCCAGCTCGGAGTTGAAGTAGAGGCCGGTGTAGTCATGGGAGCTTGCGGGTGTGGTGGCGTCGGCAGTAGGGCCGACATCGGCGTAAAGAGAGAGGCACCATCATTGTACTGCTGTATGTAGGGGGGTGATGGAGCGCCATATGATGCATAAGGACTGGTGTTGTAGACCGGTGGCGCGTAGGCGGGATGTAACACCCCGGATGTAACTTTCCATAATTGTAACTCCAACTCTTGCCATTTTCGGCTATGTGTTATGATATTCCCTTCGTGGTTGGGTTTTGTTTTTCGTTTTTGCATTTTGTTCATGTCATGCATCTCATATCATGTCATCATGTGCATCTCATTTGCATATGTGTTCGTTTCATGCATCCGAGCTTTTTCCCCGTTGTCCGTTTTGCAATCCGAGACTGCCACGTGCACCGGCGCACCCCTCTTGTTTCTTTTCGTGAGCGGGTGCTGAACATTCTCGGAATAGACCGAGTCTTGTCAAGTGGCCTTGGTATACCACCGGTAGACCACCTGTCAAGTTTCGTTCCATTTGGAGGTCGTTTGATGCTCCAACGGTTAACCGGGCAACCGCAAAGTCCTTTTGTGTGTTGCAGAAAACCCCCCTCCAAACAGCCCAAAACCCCTCTAAGTCACCTTCATGCTCTCGGTCATTCGATCACGATCGTGGGGGCGAAAACCGCACTCCATTTAGAGTCTCCTAGCTCCCTCTACCTATGAAACACCTCCCCCTCCGAAATTTTCGCAGATCAAACCCTAGTCCCCTTCCCTCTCCGCAGCCGGATGCGTCCGCCGCGCGCCGGACGCACCCGCCGCCGCGCCCGGCCTCTCCTGCGCTGCCACGTGGCCCAGCCACCGCGCGCCGCCGCCGGCCCGCTCCGCCGCGCCCCGTCTTCCTCCTCCCCGCCGGCGCCTCCTCCACCTCCTCTCCGTCCCGTCTCCGGCGACCTCTCCCGAGCTCCGGCGAGCCGGCTCGATCCAGATCTCGTGCGAGGAGGTTGACTTCTCCCCCCCCCCGAAATTTTGCTGTCCCGAAGTTTTTCACATTATGTTGCATTATTCATCATGTCATATCTCATTGCACTGCTCCGTTTTGCGTGCATGTTATATCAAAATGTTCATCACAAGATGCTCTTCATTTTGTTCCATTGTGCCATGCTCGTTTGAGTCCATCTTGATGCCCAAATCTCTGGTGCAAGAGTGCTATATGATGTTTACTGCTGTTACTTATCAGAACTTGATGTTTTGTTATTTTTGTGGCATTTGATGTGTGCATCTTATGGGCATGAGCTCTACAGATGTTTTGATCTATGCCATGTCATCTTTACAGAGGTGTATGCCATGTATTTTTGTGATCTATGTGGTGACTAGCACAAGCATGCAAACTAGGCTTCGTGATGTTTCTGTTTTCACGGACTTACAAATTTTGCAGTCTTTTACCTGCTGTTATTTTGTTGCCATGTATCCATGTGTCTATAGTGAGATCCATGCTTCTTTTGGGTATGTTCAGTAAGGATGTTTTGTAGATATAGTTGTGCTCTATCCATCCATGCCCCTGTTTGCAATTATGGAGTGACATAGAATGTCTTAATCTTGCTCTACTTTTGCTATAAAATGTTCCTGGCAGATTGTTTACGTGTTATTCAATTTTGCCAAGCTTGTTGTAGTTGATCCTTTCATGTAATGTATTTGGTCTTGCCATGGTTAGCTTCATAAACGTGCCATATTGCTGTAGGTATGCTTGTTTTGTCATGCATTGCTTTGTGGTGAGTGAATCAAGCTCACAAAGATGCCTTCATAATACTGTTTCTGTCATGATCTGTTTTCTGCCAAGTCTGAAACCTGTTAACGAAACTTGCTATGTTTACATGGTTGCCATCATATCTTCTGGTCCTTTTTGGCTCATGGTCAGTAAGGGACTTTTGTTCTATGGATTCTGTAGATTCATGCCATGCCTTGTTTTGCTATGTTAAGTTCCTGTAGCATGTTGTTTGCTTGCTCTGAACATTGCTACCTGATGCTGTTTCAGCCGTGTCCAGTAATTTCACAAAGTCTGTGAACCTGATATCTTTTGCACTTTTGCCATGCTTCTTTGAGCCTGTTATGTTGTGATCTAGCCATAGCTCACTGTTCATATTTTGTCAAGCATCTCCTGTAGATTACTTCCATATTCTTTGTTGCTATGTTGGGGTGCTGGAGCATAGTTACTTGATGTATTCTAAGTGCTATCATGCTGTTAATCGCAGATTCGTGTCATTCTTGTTTTGCCTGCCATTTGCAAACCGTGCATCCGTTTCTGGTGATCTTTATATCGATTTCGACTGAAATCATCTCATATTTCCAGTGGCATACTTTGTTTGCCAAGTTACTACCTTGTTCATCCTTTTGCTTCTGGAGCACGCATACGCATCGCATATCATATCTCGCATATCATTCATGTATTGCATCATGTTGTTTGTGCATTTCCCGTGATTGATTGTGGTTCCATTGCTTGTGTTCTTGCTGTTGGTAGAGCCGGGAGACGAGTTCGTGAACGAGGAACCTGTTGAGTACGCTTACGAGGATCAAGCTTTCGACAACTCTGAGAACCTTGCAGGCAAGATGACCATACCCTCGAAATCACTTCTATCTTTGCTTTGCTAGTTGTTCGCTCTATTGCTATGCTGCGCTACCTACCACTTGCTATATCATGCCTCCCATATTTGCCATGTCAAGCCTCTAACCATCCTTTCCTAGCAAACCGTTGTTTGGCTAAGTTACCGCTTTTGCTCAGCCCTTCTTATAGCGTTGCTAGTTGCAGGTGAAGTTGAAGTTGGTTCCATGTTGGAACATGGATATTTGGGATATCACAATATCTCTATTCTAATTAATGCATCTATATATTTGGTAAAGGGTGGAAGGCTCGGCCTTATGCCTGGTGTTTTGTTCCACTCTTGCCGCCCTAGTTTCCATCATACCGGTATTATGTTCCTTGAGTTTAAGTTCCTTACGCGGTTGGGTGATTTATGGGACCCCCTTGACAGTTCGCCTTGAATAAAACTCCTCCAGCAAGGCCCAACCTTGGTTTTACCATTTGCCACCTAAGCCTTTTCCCTTGGGTTTTCGCGAGCCCGAGGGTCATCTTTATTTTAACCCCCCCGGGCCAGTGCTCCTTCGAGTGTTGGTCCGAACCGAGCCGCCTGCGGGGCCACCTCAGGGAAACTCGAAGTCTGGTTTTACTCGTAGCATGTCTCATCCGTGTGCCCTGAGAACGAGATATGTGCAGCTCCTATCGGGATTTGTCGGCACAGTCGGGCGGTCTTGCTGGTCTTCTTTTACCATTGTCGAAATGTCTTGTAAACCGGGATTCCGATACTGATCGGGTCTTCCTGGGAGAAGGTTTATCCTTCGTTGACGGTGAGAGCTTATAATGGGCTAAGTTGGGACACCCCTGCAGGGTATTATCTTCGAAAGCCGTGCCCGCGGTTATGCGGCAGATGAGAATTTGTTAATGTCCGGTTGTAGAGAACTTGTCACTTGACTTAATTAAAATACATCAACCGTGTGTGTAGCCGTGATGGTCTCTTCTCGGTGGAGTCCGGGAAGTGAACACGGTTTGAGTTATGCATGAACGTAAGTAGTTTCAGGATCACTTCTTGATCACTTCTAGTTTTGCGACCGTTGCGTTGCTTCTCTTCTCGCTCTCATTTGTGTATGTTAGCCACCATATATGCTTAGTGCCTGCTGCAGCTTCATCTCATTACTCGCGGGTGTGAGATTGCTGAGTCCTCGTGACTCATAGATTCTACCAAAACAGTTGCAGGTGCCGACGATGCCAGCGCAGGTGACGCAACCGAGCTCAAGTGGGAGTTCGACGAGGAACGTGGTCGTTACTATGTTTCTTTTCCTGATGATCAGTAGTGGAGCCCGGTTGGGACGATCGGGGATCTAGCATTTGGGGTGATCTTATTTTCATTTGGTTTTGACCGTAGTCGGTCTATGTGTGGATTTTGGATGATGTATGAATTAATTTATGTATTGTGTGAAGTGGCGATTGTAAGCCAACTCTCGTTATCCCATTCTTGTTCATTACATGGGATTGTGTGAAGATGACCCTTCTTGCGACAAAACCACAATGAGATTATGTGTCTAAGTCGTGCCTCGACACTTGGGAGCTATAGCCGCATCGTGGGCGTTACACGGGAGCAGCGTGGTACGCGTCCGTCGGCTGTCGGGGTGCGAGGACGGGCGCGCCGGTGTGAGGGCGAGCTCTGGGCTGCCAGCCACCGGTATAGGCAGGCAGGGCACCATATGGCATAGGGGCGGACCAGGGCATAGGCCACGCCTGGACTAGCCCTGTCCATGGATCAGGAGATGGGCGCCATCCGGGTAGCGGCGCTGGTGCAGCCGGGGGCGGAGCAGGAGTGGGCGCCGTGCGGAACTGCGGCAGCCTAGGGTTTTTGCCCTGGTAGTTGGGACTTGGACGCCAGCCAGATAGTTGAGGAGGTGCTGTTGGTGGAGGTGGTGGTGGCGGCGTCGACACAGGCGGGCGAGGAGACGCAGTGAAGACCTGAGGACGAAAGTCCTTCGTAGTTAGGGCACGATCGGCCCATTGGAGCATCGAGCGAACCTCGGCGAAGGAGGGACGCGGACGCATCATAGGGATGAAGGAGTCCTACTTCTCGAACCGCTTGCTGAGGCCGATGAGGAGGACATTGATGAGCTGGCGATCGTCGATTGGGTCACCAAGTTCACAGAGTTCATCCGCGATCGCCTTGAGGCGTTGGCAGTAGACGCCGACTGGTAAATCACCTTGCACCGTATTCCGAAGCTCGGTGTGGAGATTGTTGGCGTGAGCGTCGACGTTGTCCTGGAAGAGATGATGAAGGGCCGCCCATAGATCGGCGGTGGAGGCACTGTCACAATGGATGAGATTGAAGATCTTTGTGGAGACTCGCATGTAGATCCATTGAATAATGGCGAGATCATCCTTGACCCATTGCGGATCATGAAGTTGAGGAAGAGAGTCGTCAGCAATGTGAGAGTGGAGATTGCATCGCCCAAGGTGGACGTCGAAGAGGTGACACCAATGGTAGTAGTTGTGAGCAGCAAGGTCTAGGGTTATGGGGATGTAGGGGCTAATATCGGAGATGGTGTCGGTAAAGGAGATAGATGTTGGGGAACGTAGCAGAAATTCAAAATTTTCCTATGTGTCACCAAGATCAATCTAGGAGATGCCAGCAACGAGAGGGGAGGAGTGCATCTACATACCCTTGTAGATCGCGAGCGGAAGCGTTCAAGGGAACGGGGTTGATGGAGTCGTACTCGTCGTGATCCAAATCACCGATGATCCTAGCGCCGAACAGACGGCACCTCCGCGTTCAACACACGTACGGAGCGGGGACGTCTCGTCCTTCTTGATCCAGCAAGGGGGAGGAGAAGTTGATGGAGATCCAACAGCACGACGGCGTGGTGGTGGAAGTAGCGGGATCCCGGCAGGGCTTCGCCAAGCGCAAGCGGGGAGGAAGAGGTGTCACGGGAGGGAGGCGCCAGGGCTTTGGGGTGCTGCTCCCATGCGCCTCCCCACTATATATAGGGGTGGAGGGGGCTGGTTTCTTGCCCTCCAAGTCCATTGGGGCATTGGCAAAGGTGGGGGAAAGAAATCCCATCATTTCCCTTCCCCACCGATTGTTATCCCCCTTTTTTAGGGATCTTGATCTTATCCCTTCGGGATATGATCTTATTCCTTCTAAGGTGGGATCTTGGTGCGCCTTGACCAGGGGTGTGGGGCCTTGCCCCCACTACCCACGTTCATGTGGGTCCCCCATGCAGGTGGGCCCCACTTCGGAACCTTCTAGAACCTTCCCGGTACAATACCGAAAAATCCCGAACATTTTCCGGTGGCCAAAATAGGACTTCCCATATATAAATCTTTACCTCCGGACCATTCCGGAACTCCTCGTGACGTCCGGGATCTCATCCGGGACTCCGAACAACTTTCGGTTAACCGCATACTAATATCTCTACAACTCTAGCGTCACCGAACCTTAAGTGTGTAGACCCTACGGGTTCGGGAGACATGCAGACATGACCGAGACGACTCTCCGGTCAATAACCAACAGCGGGATCTGGATACCCATGTTGGCTCCCACATGTTCCACGATGATCTCATCGGATGAACCACGATGTCGAGGATTCAATCAATCCCGTATACAATTCCCTTTGTCAATCGGTACGTTACTTGCCCGAGATTCGATCGTCGGTATCCCAATACCTTGTTCAATCTCGTTACCGGCAAGTCACTTTACTCGTACCGTAACGCATGATCCCGTGGCTAACTCCTTAGTCACATTGAGCTCATTATGATGATGCATTACCGAGTGGGCCCAGAGATACCTCTCCGTCATACGGAGTGACAAATCCCAGTCTCGATTCGTGCCAACCCAACAGACACTTTCGGAGATACCTGTAGTGCACCTTTATAGCCACCCAGTTACGTTGTGACGTTTGGTACACCCAAAGCATTCCTACGGTATCCGGGAGTTGCACAATCTCATGGTCTAAGGAAATGATACTTGACATTAGAAAAGCTCTAGCAAACGAACTACACGATCTTGTGCTATGCTTAGGATTGGGTCTTGTCCATCACATCATTCTCCTAATGATGTGATCCCGTTATCAATGACATCCAATGTCCATGGTCAGGAAACCATAACCATCTATTGATCAACGAGCTAGTCAACTAGAGGCTTACTAGGGACATGTTGTGGTCTATGTATTCACACATGTATTACGGTTTCCAGTTAATACAATTATAGCATGAACAACAGACAATTATCATGAACAAGGAAATACAATAATAACCATTTTATTATTGCCTCTAGGGCATATTTCCAACAGTCTCCCACTTGCACTAGAGTCAATAATCTAGTTCACATCACCATGTGATTAACACTCAAAGTTCACATCGCCATGTGACTAATACCCAAGAGTTTACTAGAGTCAATAATCTAGTTCACATCACCATGTGATTAACACTCAATGAGTTCTAGGGTTTGATCATGTTATGCTTACGAGAGAGGTTTTAGTCAACGGGTCTGCAACATTCAGATCCGTGTGTGCTTTACAAATCTCTATGTCATCTTGTAGATGCAGCTACCACGCGCTACTTGGAGCTATTCCAAATAACTGCTCTACTATACGAATCCGGTTCACTACTCAGAGTCATCCGGATTAGTGTCAAAGTTTGCATCGACGTAACCCTTTACGACGAACCCCCTTTCCACCTCCATAATCGAGAAAATTCCTTAGTCCACTAGATACTAAGGATAAGTTCGACCGCTGTCATGTGATCCCTTCCTGGATCACTATTGTACCCCTTGACTAACTCATGGCAAGGCACACTTCAGGTGCGGTACACAGCATAGCATATTGTAGAGCCTACGTCTAAAGCATAGGGGACGACCTTCGTCCTTTCTCTTTCTTCTGCCGTGGTCAGGTCTTGAGTCTTACTCAATACTCACACCTTGTAACACAGCCAAGAACTCCTTCTTTGCTGATCTATTTTGAACTCCTTCAAAATCTTGTCACGGTATGTATTCATTTGAAAGTACTATTAAGCGTTTTTGATCTATCCTTATAGATCTTGATGCTCAATGTTCAAGTAGCTTAATCCAGGTTTTCCATTAAAAACACTTTTCAAATAACCCTGGATGCTTTCCAGAAATTCTACATCATTTCTGATCAACAATATGTTAACAACATATACTCATCAAAAATTCTATAGTGCTCCCACTCACTTCTTTGGAAATACAAGTTTCTCATGAACTTTGTATAAACCCAAAATCTTTGATCATCTCATCAAAGCGTTCATTCCAACTCCGAGATGCTTACTCCAATCCTTAGAAGGATTGCTGGAGCTTTGCATACTTGTTAGCATCTTTCAGGATTGACAAAACCTTCTGGTTGTATCACATACAACCTTTCCTCAAGAAAATCGTCGAGGAAACAATGTTTTGACATCCTATCTGCAAGATTTCATAAATAATGCAGTAACTGCTAATATAATTCTAACAGACTCTTAGCATCGCTACGAGTGAGAAAGTCTCATCGCAGTCAACTCCTTGAACTTGCCGGAAAACATCTTAACGACAAGTCGAGCTTTCTTAATGGTGACACTTACCATCATTGTCTGTCTTCCCTTTAAAATCCATCTGTACCCAACAGCCTTACGACCATCAAGTAGTTCTTTCAAAGTCTATACTTTGTTTTCATACATGGATCCTCTCGGATTTTATGGCCTCGAGCCATTCGTCGGAATCCGGGCCCACCATCGCTTCTCCATAGCTCGTAGGTTCATTGTTGTCTAGCAACATGACTTCCAAGACAGGATTACGTACCACTCTGAAGTAGTACGCATCCTTGTCGTCCTATGAGGTTTGGTAGTGACTTGATCTGAAGTTTCATGATCACTATCATAAGCTTCCACTTCAATTGGTGTAGGTGCCACAGGAACAACTTCCTGTGCCCTGCTACACATTAGTTGAAGTGACGGTTCAATGACCTCATCAAGTCTCCACCATCCTCCCACTCAATTCTTTCGAGAGAAACTTTTCCTCGAGAAAGGACCCGTTTCTAGAAACAATCACTTTTGCTTCCAGATCTGAAATAGGAGGTATACCCAACTGTTTTGGGTATTCTATGAAGATGCATTTATCCGCTTTGGGTTCGAGCTTATCAGCCTGAAACTTTTTCACATAAGCGTCGCAGCCCCAAACTTTTAAGAAACGACAGCTTAGGTTTCTCTAAACCATAGTTCATACGGTGTCGTCTCAACGGAATTGCGTGGTGCCCTATTTAAAGTGAATGCGGTTGTCTCTAATGCCTAACCCATAAACGATAGTTGTAATTCGATAAGAGACATCATGGTATGCACCATATCCAATAGGGTGCAGTTATGATGTTCGGACACACCATCACAATATGGTGTTCCAGGCGGTATTAGTCGTGAAACAATTTCCACAATTTCTTAATTGTGTGCCAAACTCGTAACTCAGATATTCATCTCTATGATCATATCACAGACATTTTATCCTCTTGTCACGACGATCTTCAACTTCACTCTGAAATTACTTGAACCTTTCAATAATTCAGACTTGTGTTTCATCAAGTAAATATTCTCAGCATCTACTCAAATCATCTGTGAAGTAAGAACATAACGATATCCACTGCGTGCCTCAGCACTCATTGGACTGCACACATCAAATGTATTACTTCCAACAAGTTGCTCTCTTGTTCCATCTTACTGAAAACGAGGCCTTTCAGTCATCTTGCCCATGTGGTATGATTTGCATGTCTCAAGTGATTCAAAATCAAGTGAGTCCAAATGATCCATCTGTATGGACTTTCTTCATGCATATATACTAATAGACATGGTTCGCATGTCTCAATCTTTTCAAAAACGAGTGAGTCCAAAGATCCATCAACATGGAGCTTCTTCATGCGTTTTATACCAATATGACTCAAGTGGCAGTGCCACAAGTATGTGGTACTATCATTACTATCTTATATCTTTTGGCATGAACATGTGTATCACTACGATCGAGATTCAATAAACCATTCATTTTAGGTGCAAGACCATTGAAGGTATTATTCAAATAGACAGAGTAACCATTATTCTCCTTTAATGAATAACCGTATTGCGATAAACATAATCCAATCATGTCTATGCTCAACGCAAACACCAAATAATAATTATTCAGGTTTAACCCCAATCTCGATGGTAGAGGGAGCATGCGATGCTTGATCACATCAACCTTGGAAACACTTCCAACACATATCGTCATCTCACCTTTAGCTAGTCTCCGTTTATTCCGCAGCTTTTATTTCGAGTTACTAACACTTAGCAACCGAACCGGTATCTAATACCCTGGTGCTACTAGGAGTACTAGTAAAGTACACATTAATATAATGTATATCCAATATACTTCTGTCGACCTTGCCAGCCTTCTCATCTACGAAGTATCTAGGGTAGTTCTGCTTCAGTGACCGTTCCCCTCATTTCAGAAGCACTTAGTCTCGGGTTTGGGTTCAACCTTGGGTTTCTTCACTAGAGCAGCAACTGATTTGCCGTTTCATGAAGTATCCCTTCTTGCCCTTGCCCTTCTAGAAACTAGTGGTTTTACTAACCATCAACAATTGATGCTCCTTCTTGATTTCTACTTTCGCGGTGTCAAACATCGCGAGTTGCTCAAGGATCATCATGTCTATCCCTGATATGTTATAGTTCATCACGAAGCTCTAATAGCTTGGTGGCAGTGACTATGGAGAACCATCACTATCTCATCTGGAAGATTAACTCCCACTCGATTCAAGTGATTGTAGTACTCAGACAATCTGAGCACATGCTCAACGATTGAGCTTTTCTCCCTTAGTTTGCAGGCTTAAGAAACTTGTCAGAGGTCTCATACCTCTTGACGTGGGCATTAGTCTGAAATCCCAATTTCAGTCTTTGGAACATCTCATATGTTCTGCGACGTTTCAAAACCGTCTTTGGTGCCACAATTTTAAACCGTTAGCATCACACACTGAACTATCACGTAGTCATCAAAACGTGTATGTCAGATGTTTCGTAACATCTACAGACGACGCTCGAGGTTCAGCACACCGAGCGGTGCATTAAGGACATAAGCCTTCTGTGCAGCAATGAGGACAATCCTCAGTTTACGGACCCAGTCCGCATAATTGCTACTATCAACTTTCAACTAAATTTTCTCTAGGAACATATCTTAGTAGAACTAAAGCGTAAGCTACGACATTATTTGCAAAGACCTTTTGACTATGTTCATGATAATTAAGTTCATCTGATTATTTAATGAACTCCCACTTAGATAGACATCCCTCTAGTCATCTAAGTGATACATGATCCGAATCGACTAGGCCGTGTCCGATCATCACGTGAGACGGACTAGTCATCATCGGTGAACATCTCCATGTTGATCGTATCTACTATACGACTCATGTTCGACCTTTCGGTCTCTTGTGTTCCGAGGCCATGTCTGTACATGCTAGGCTCGTCAAGTCAACCTAAGTGTTTTGCTTGTGTTCCGAGGCCATGTCTGTACATGCTAGGCTCGTCAACACCCGTTGTATGCGAACGTTAGAATCTATCACACCCGATCATCACGTGGTGCTTCGAAACAACGAACCTTCGCAACGGTGCACAGTTAGGGGGAACACATCTCTTGAAATTTTAGTGAGGGATCATCTTATTTATGCTACCGTCGTTCTAAGCAAATAAGATGTAAACATGACAAACATCACATGCAAATCATAAAGTGACATGATATGGCCAATATCATCTTGCGCCTTTTGATCTCCATCTTCGAGGCGCGGCATGATCACCTTCGTCACCGGCATGACACCATGATCTCCATCATCGTGTCTTCATGAAGTTGTCTCGCCAACTATTACTTCTACTACTATGGCTAACGGTTAGCAATAAAGTAAAGTAATTACATGGCGTTTTTCATTGACACGCAGGTCATACAATAAATTAAGACAACTCCTATGGCTCCTGCCGGTTGTCATACTCATCGACATGCAAGTCGTGATTCCTATTACAAGAACATGATCAATCTCATACATCACATATATCATTCATCACATCCTTTTGGCCATATCACATCACATAGCATACCCTGCAAAAACAAGTTAGACGTCCTCTAATTGTTGTTGCATGTTTTACGTGGCTGCTATGGGTTTCTAGCAAGAACGTTTCTTACCTACGCAAAAGCCACAACGGTGATATGCCAATTGCTATTTACCCTTCATAAGGACCCTTTTCATCGAATCCGATCCGACTAAAGTGGGAGAGACAGACACCCGCTAGCCACCTTATGCATCAAGTGCATGTCAGTCGGTGGAACCTGTCTCACGTAAGAGTACGTGTAAGGTCGGTCCGGGCCGCTTCATCCCACAATGCCGCCGAATCAAGATAAGACTAGTAACGGTAAGCAAATTGAACAAATCGTCGCCCACAACTACTTTGTGTTCTACTCGTGCATAGAATCTACGCATAAACCTGGCTCATGATGCCACTGTTGGGGAACGTAGCAGAAATTCAAAATTTTCCTACGTGTCACCAAGATCAATCTAGGAGATGCTAGCAACGAGAGGGGAGGAGTGCATCTACATACCCTTGTAGATCGCGAGCGGAAGCGTTCAAGAGAACGGGGTTGATGGAGTCGTACTCGTCGTGATCCAAATCACCGATGATCCTAGCGCCGAACGGACGGCACCTCCGCGTTCAACACACGTACGGAGCGGGGACGTCTCCTCCTTCTTGATCCAGCAAGGGGGGAGGAGAAGTTGATGGAGATCCAGCAGCACGACGGCGTGGTGGTGGAAGTAGCGGGATCCCGGCAGGGCTTCGCCAAGCGCAAGCGGGGAGGAAGAGGTGTCACGGGAGGGAGGGAGGCGCCAGGGCTTGGGGTGCTGCTCCCATGCGCCTCCCCACTATATATAGGGGTGGAGGGGGCTGGTTTCTTGCCCTCCAAGTCCATTGGGGCGTTGGCAAAGGTGGGGGAAAGAAATCCCATCATTTCCCTTCCCCACCGATTGTTATCCCCCTTTTTTAGGGATCTTGATCTTATCCCTTCGGGATATGATCTTATTCCTTCTAAGGTGGGATCTTGGTGCGCCTTGACCAGGGGTGTGGGGCCTTGCCCCCACTACCCACGTTCATGTGGGTCCCCCCATGCAGGTGGGCCCCACTTCGGAACCTTCTAGAACCTTCCCGGTACAATACCGAAAAATCCCGAACATTTTCCGGTGGCCAAAATAGGACTTCCCATATATAAATCTTTACCTCCGGACCATTCCGGAACTCCTCGTGACGTCCGGGATCTCATCCGGGACTCCGAACAACTTTCGGTTAACCGCATACTAATATCTCTACAACTCTAGCGTCACCGAACCTTAAGTGTGTAGACCCTACGGGTTCGGGAGACATGCAGACATGACCGAGACGACTCTCCGGTCAATAACCAACAGCGGGATCTGGATACCCATGTTGGCTCCCACATGTTCCACGATGATCTCATCGGATGAACCACGATGTCGAGGATTCAATCAATCCCGTATACAATTCCCTTTGTCAATCGGTACGTTACTTGCCCGAGATTCGATCGTCGGTATCCCAATACCTTGTTCAATCTCGTTACCGGCAAGTCACTTTACTCGTACCGTAACGCATGATCCCGTGGCTAACTCCTTAGTCACATTGAGCTCATTATGATGATGCATTACCGAGTGGGCCCAGAGATACCTCTCCGTCATACGGAGTGACAAATCCCAGTCTCGATTCGTGCCAACCCAACAGACACTTTCGGAGATACCTGTAGTGCACCTTTATAGCCACCCAGTTACGTTGTGACGTTTGGTACACCCAAAGCATTCCTACGGTATCCGGGAGTTGCACAATCTCATGGTCTAAGGAAATGATACTTGACATTAGAAAAGCTCTAGCAAACGAACTACACGATCTTGTGCTATGCTTAGGATTGGGTCTTGTCCATCACATCATTCTCCTAATGATGTGATCCCGTTATCAATGACATCCAATGTCCATGGTCAGGAAACCATAACCATCTATTGATCAACGAGCTAGTCAACTAGAGGCTTACTAGGGACATGTTGTGGTCTATGTATTCACACATGTATTACGGTTTCCAGTTAATACAATTATAGCATGAACAACAGACAATTATCATGAACAAGGAAATACAATAATAACCATTTTATTATTGCCTCTAGGGCATATTTCCAACAGTCTCCCACTTGCACTAGAGTCAATAATCTAGTTCACATCACCATGTGATTAACACTCAAAGTTCACATCGCCATGTGACTAATACCCAAGAGTTTACTAGAGTCAATAATCTAGTTCACATCACCATGTGATTAACACTCAATGAGTTCTAGGGTTTGATCATGTTATGCTTACGAGAGAGGTTTTAGTCAACGGGTCTGCAACATTCAGATCCGTGTGTGCTTTACAAATCTCTATGTCATCTTGTAGATGCAGCTACCACGCGCTACTTGGAGCTATTCCAAATAACTGCTCTACTATACGAATCCGGTTCACTACTCAGAGTCATCCGGATTAGTGTCAAAGTTTGCATCGACGTAACCCTTTACGACGAACCCCCTTTCCACCTCCATAATCGAGAAAATTCCTTAGTCCACTAGATACTAAGGATAAGTTCGACCGCTGTCATGTGATCCCTTCCTGGATCACTATTGTACCCCTTGACTAACTCATGGCAAGGCACACTTCAGGTGCGGTACACAGCATAGCATATTGTAGAGCCTACGTCTAAAGCATAGGGGACGACCTTCGTCCTTTCTCTTTCTTCTGCCGTGGTCAGGTCTTGAGTCTTACTCAATACTCACACCTTGTAACACAGCCAAGAACTCCTTCTTTGCTGATCTATTTTGAACTCCTTCAAAATCTTGTCACGGTATGTATTCATTTGAAAGTACTATTAAGCGTTTTTGATCTATCCTTATAGATCTTGATGCTCAATGTTCAAGTAGCTTAATCCAGGTTTTCCATTAAAAACACTTTTCAAATAACCCTGGATGCTTTCCAGAAATTCTACATCATTTCTGATCAACAATATGTTAACAACATATACTCATCAAAAATTCTATAGTGCTCCCACTCACTTCTTTGGAAATACAAGTTTCTCATGAACTTTGTATAAACCCAAAATCTTTGATCATCTCATCAAAGCGTTCATTCCAACTCCGAGATGCTTACTCCAATCCTTAGAAGGATTGCTGGAGCTTTGCATACTTGTTAGCATCTTTCAGGATTGACAAAACCTTCTGGTTGTATCACATACAACCTTTCCTCAAGAAAATCGTCGAGGAAACAATGTTTTGACATCCTATCTGCAAGATTTCATAAATAATGCAGTAACTGCTAATATAATTCTAACAGACTCTTAGCATCGCTACGAGTGAGAAAGTCTCATCGCAGTCAACTCCTTGAACTTGCCGGAAAACATCTTAACGACAAGTCGAGCTTTCTTAATGGTGACACTTACCATCATTGTCTGTCTTCCCTTTAAAATCCATCTGTACCCAACAGCCTTACGACCATCAAGTAGTTCTTTCAAAGTCTATACTTTGTTTTCATACATGGATCCTCTCGGATTTTATGGCCTCGAGCCATTCGTCGGAATCCGGGCCCACCATCGCTTCTCCATAGCTCGTAGGTTCATTGTTGTCTAGCAACATGACTTCCAAGACAGGATTACGTACCACTCTGAAGTAGTACGCATCCTTGTCGTCCTATGAGGTTTGGTAGTGACTTGATCTGAAGTTTCATGATCACTATCATAAGCTTCCACTTCAATTGGTGTAGGTGCCACAGGAACAACTTCCTGTGCCCTGCTACACATTAGTTGAAGTGACGGTTCAATGACCTCATCAAGTCTCCACCATCCTCCCACTCAATTCTTTCGAGAGAAACTTTTCCTCGAGAAAGGACCCGTTTCTAGAAACAATCACTTTTGCTTCCAGATCTGAAATAGGAGGTATACCCAACTGTTTTGGGTATTCTATGAAGATGCATTTATCCGCTTTGGGTTCGAGCTTATCAGCCTGAAACTTTTTCACATAAGCGTCGCAGCCCCAAACTTTTAAGAAACGACAGCTTAGGTTTCTCTAAACCATAGTTCATACGGTGTCGTCTCAACGGAATTGCGTGGTGCCCTATTTAAAGTGAATGCGGTTGTCTCTAATGCCTAACCCATAAACGATAGTTGTAATTCGATAAGAGACATCATGGTATGCACCATATCCAATAGGGTGCAGTTATGATGTTCGGACACACCATCACAATATGGTGTTCCAGGCGGTATTAGTCGTGAAACAATTTCCACAATTTCTTAATTGTGTGCCAAACTCGTAACTCAGATATTCATCTCTATGATCATATCACAGACATTTTATCCTCTTGTCACGACGATCTTCAACTTCACTCTGAAATTACTTGAACCTTTCAATAATTCAGACTTGTGTTTCATCAAGTAAATATTCTCAGCATCTACTCAAATCATCTGTGAAGTAAGAACATAACGATATCCACTGCGTGCCTCAGCACTCATTGGACTGCACACATCAAATGTATTACTTCCAACAAGTTGCTCTCTTGTTCCATCTTACTGAAAACGAGGCCTTTCAGTCATCTTGCCCATGTGGTATGATTTGCATGTCTCAAGTGATTCAAAATCAAGTGAGTCCAAATGATCCATCTGTATGGACTTTCTTCATGCATATATACTAATAGACATGGTTCGCATGTCTCAATCTTTTCAAAAACGAGTGAGTCCAAAGATCCATCAACATGGAGCTTCTTCATGCGTTTTATACCAATATGACTCAAGTGGCAGTGCCACAAGTATGTGGTACTATCATTACTATCTTATATCTTTTGGCATGAACATGTGTATCACTACGATCGAGATTCAATAAACCATTCATTTTAGGTGCAAGACCATTGAAGGTATTATTCAAATAGACAGAGTAACCATTATTCTCCTTTAATGAATAACCGTATTGCGATAAACATAATCCAATCATGTCTATGCTCAACGCAAACACCAAATAATAATTATTCAGGTTTAACCCCAATCTCGATGGTAGAGGGAGCATGCGATGCTTGATCACATCAACCTTGGAAACACTTCCAACACATATCGTCATCTCACCTTTAGCTAGTCTCCGTTTATTCCGCAGCTTTTATTTCGAGTTACTAACACTTAGCAACCGAACCGGTATCTAATACCCTGGTGCTACTAGGAGTACTAGTAAAGTACACATTAATATAATGTATATCCAATATACTTCTGTCGACCTTGCCAGCCTTCTCATCTACGAAGTATCTAGGGTAGTTCTGCTTCAGTGACCGTTCCCCTCATTTCAGAAGCACTTAGTCTCGGGTTTGGGTTCAACCTTGGGTTTCTTCACTAGAGCAGCAACTGATTTGCCGTTTCATGAAGTATCCCTTCTTGCCCTTGCCCTTCTAGAAACTAGTGGTTTTACTAACCATCAACAATTGATGCTCCTTCTTGATTTCTACTTTCGCGGTGTCAAACATCGCGAGTTGCTCAAGGATCATCATGTCTATCCCTGATATGTTATAGTTCATCACGAAGCTCTAATAGCTTGGTGGCAGTGACTATGGAGAACCATCACTATCTCATCTGGAAGATTAACTCCCACTCGATTCAAGTGATTGTAGTACTCAGACAATCTGAGCACATGCTCAACGATTGAGCTTTTCTCCCTTAGTTTGCAGGCTTAAGAAACTTGTCAGAGGTCTCATACCTCTTGACGTGGGCATTAGTCTGAAATCCCAATTTCAGTCTTTGGAACATCTCATATGTTCTGCGACGTTTCAAAACCGTCTTTGGTGCCACAATTTTAAACCGTTAGCATCACACACTGAACTATCACGTAGTCATCAAAACGTGTATGTCAGATGTTTCGTAACATCTACAGACGACGCTCGAGGTTCAGCACACCGAGCGGTGCATTAAGGACATAAGCCTTCTGTGCAGCAATGAGGACAATCCTCAGTTTACGGACCCAGTCCGCATAATTGCTACTATCAACTTTCAACTAAATTTTCTCTAGGAACATATCTTAGTAGAACTAAAGCGTAAGCTACGACATTATTTGCAAAGACCTTTTGACTATGTTCATGATAATTAAGTTCATCTGATTATTTAATGAACTCCCACTTAGATAGACATCCCTCTAGTCATCTAAGTGATACATGATCCGAATCGACTAGGCCGTGTCCGATCATCACGTGAGACGGACTAGTCATCATCGGTGAACATCTCCATGTTGATCGTATCTACTATACGACTCATGTTCGACCTTTCGGTCTCTTGTGTTCCGAGGCCATGTCTGTACATGCTAGGCTCGTCAAGTCAACCTAAGTGTTTTGCTTGTGTTCCGAGGCCATGTCTGTACATGCTAGGCTCGTCAACACCCGTTGTATGCGAACGTTAGAATCTATCACACCCGATCATCACGTGGTGCTTCGAAACAACGAACCTTCGCAACGGTGCACAGTTAGGGGGAACACATCTCTTGAAATTTTAGTGAGGGATCATCTTATTTATGCTACCGTCGTTCTAAGCAAATAAGATGTAAACATGACAAACATCACATGCAAATCATAAAGTGACATGATATGGCCAATATCATCTTGCGCCTTTTGATCTCCATCTTCGAGGCGCGGCATGATCACCTTCGTCACCGGCATGACACCATGATCTCCATCATCATGATCTCCATCATCGTGTCTTCATGAAGTTGTCTCGCCAACTATTACTTCTACTACTATGGCTAACGGTTAGCAATAAAGTAAAGTAATTACATGGCGTTTTTCATTGACACGCAGGTCATACAATAAATTAAGACAACTCCTATGGCTCCTGCCGGTTGTCATACTCATCGACATGCAAGTCGTGATTCCTATTACAAGAACATGATCAATCTCATACATCACATATATCATTCATCACATCCTTTTGGCCATATCACATCACATAGCATACCCTGCAAAAACAAGTTAGACGTCCTCTAATTGTTGTTGCATGTTTTACGTGGCTGCTATGGGTTTCTAGCAAGAACGTTTCTTACCTACGCAAAAGCCACAACGGTGATATGCCAATTGCTATTTACCCTTCATAAGGACCCTTTTCATCGAATCCGATCCGACTAAAGTGGGAGAGACAGACACCCGCTAGCCACCTTATGCATCAAGTGCATGTCAGTCGGTGGAACCTGTCTCACGTAAGAGTACGTGTAAGGTCGGTCCGGGCCGCTTCATCCCACAATGCCGCCGAATCAAGATAAGACTAGTAACGGTAAGCAAATTGAACAAATCGTCGCCCACAACTACTTTGTGTTCTACTCGTGCATAGAATCTACGCATAAACCTGGCTCATGATGCCACTGTTGGGGAACGTAGCAGAAATTCAAAATTTTCCTACGTGTCACCAAGATCAATCTAGGAGATGCTAGCAACGAGAGGGGAGGAGTGCATCTACATACCCTTGTAGATCGCGAGCGGAAGCGTTCAAGAGAACGGGGTTGATGGAGTCGTACTCGTCGTGATCCAAATCACCGATGATCCTAGCGCCGAACGGACGGCACCTCCGCGTTCAACACACGTACGGAGCGGGGACGTCTCCTCCTTCTTGATCCAGCAAGGGGGGAGGAGAAGTTGATGGAGATCCAGCAGCACGACGGCGTGGTGGTGGAAGTAGCGGGATCCCGGCAGGGCTTCGCCAAGCGCAAGCGGGGAGGAAGAGGTGTCACGGGAGGGAGGGAGGCGCCAGGGCTTGGGGTGCTGCTCCCATGCGCCTCCCCACTATATATAGGGGTGGAGGGGGCTGGTTTCTTGCCCTCCAAGTCCATTGGGGCGTTGGCAAAGGTGGGGGAAAGAAATCCCATCATTTCCCTTCCCCACCGATTGTTATCCCCCTTTTTTAGGGATCTTGATCTTATCCCTTCGGGATATGATCTTATTCCTTCTAAGGTGGGATCTTGGTGCGCCTTGACCAGGGGTGTGGGGCCTTGCCCCCACTACCCACGTTCATGTGGGTCCCCCCATGCAGGTGGGCCCCACTTCGGAACCTTCTAGAACCTTCCCGGTACAATACCGAAAAATCCCGAACATTTTCCGGTGGCCAAAATAGGACTTCCCATATATAAATCTTTACCTCCGGACCATTCCGGAACTCCTCGTGACGTCCGGGATCTCATCCGGGACTCCGAACAACTTTCGGTTAACCGCATACTAATATCTCTACAACTCTAGCGTCACCGAACCTTAAGTGTGTAGACCCTACGGGTTCGGGAGACATGCAGACATGACCGAGACGACTCTCCGGTCAATAACCAACAGCGGGATCTGGATACCCATGTTGGCTCCCACATGTTCCACGATGATCTCATCGGATGAACCACGATGTCGAGGATTCAATCAATCCCGTATACAATTCCCTTTGTCAATCGGTACGTTACTTGCCCGAGATTCGATCGTCGGTATCCCAATACCTTGTTCAATCTCGTTACCGGCAAGTCACTTTACTCGTACCGTAACGCATGATCCCGTGGCTAACTCCTTAGTCACATTGAGCTCATTATGATGATGCATTACCGAGTGGGCCCAGAGATACCTCTCCGTCATACGGAGTGACAAATCCCAGTCTCGATTCGTGCCAACCCAACAGACACTTTCGGAGATACCTGTAGTGCACCTTTATAGCCACCCAGTTACGTTGTGACGTTTGGTACACCCAAAGCATTCCTACGGTATCCGGGAGTTGCACAATCTCATGGTCTAAGGAAATGATACTTGACATTAGAAAAGCTCTAGCAAACGAACTACATGATCTTGTGCTATGCTTAGGATTGGGTCTTGTCCATCACATCATTCTCCTAATGATGTGATCCCGTTATCAATGACATGTAATGTCCATGGTCAGGAAACCATAACCATCTATTGATCAACGAGCTAGTCAACTAGAGGCTTACTAGGGACATGTTGTGGTCTATGTATTCACACATGTATTACGGTTTCCAGTTAATACAATTATAGCATGAACAACAGACAATTATCATGAACAAGGAAATACAATAATAACCATTTTATTATTGCCTCTAGGGCATATTTCCAACAATAGAAGGGGGTATTGGTGGGGGTAAAGCTAGAGTAGAGGCAGAAGCAGAGGAGGTCATGGCCGCGGCGACGATGGCGGCGCGCCACTCGAAGTAGCCGGGCGGCGGCGGCGGTGGTGGGGCTAGCGGGTTAGCCATACCCTAGGATCGAAAGTCTGATACCATGTAGAATTGTATTGAATAATTGTTGATGCAATATTGTGCCAGTACAAGAGGTATATATAAGAGCCAAGCTGCACCTGACCTAGCCCTATTACAAACCGAGTAGGAGTCCTCATCCTATTACAAGTTGTATTCTAACAACGACGAACTTTCGCAATGGTGCATAATCAGGGACAACACTTGTACCTTGAAGTTTTAGTTAAGGGATCATCTTATAATGCTACCGCCGTACTAAGCAAAATAAGATGCATAAAAGATAAACATCACATGCAATCAAAATATGTGACATGATATGGCCATCATCATCTTGTGCTTTTGATCTCCATCTCCAAGGCATCGTCATGATCTCCATCGTCACCGGCTCGACACCTTGATCTCCATCATTGCGTTGTGGTTATCTCGTCAACTATTGCTTCTACAACTATTGCTAACGCATAGTGATAAAGTAAAGCAATTACATGGCGTTTGCATTTCATACAATAAAGAGACAACCATAAGGCTCCTGCCGGTTGCTGATAACTTTTACAAAACATGATCATCTCATATAACAACGTATATCACATCATGTCTTGACCATATCACATCACAACATGCCCTGCAAAAACAAGTTAGACGTCCTCTACTTTGTTGTTGCAAGTTTTACGTGGCTACTATGGGCTTCTAGCAAGAACTGTTCTTACCTACGCATCAAACCACAACGGTGTTTCGTCAAGTTTGTTGTTTTAACCTTCTTCAAGGACCGGCCGCAGTCAAATTCGATTCAACTAAAGTAGGAGAAACAGACACCCGCCAGCCACCTTTATGCAAAACTAGTTGCATGTCTGTCGGTGGAACCGGTCTCATGTGCGTGGACAGGTAAGGTTGGTCCGGGCCGCTTCATCCCGCAATACCGCCGAATCAAAATAAGACGTTGGTGGTAAGCAGTATGACTATCACCGCCCACAACTATTGTTGGGGAACATAGTATTTCAAAAAAAAAATCCTACGATTACGCAAGTCTATCTAGGATAAGCATAGCAACGAGCGGGGAGAGTGTGTCCATGTACCCTCGTAGACCGAAAGCGGAAGCATTTAGTAACGCGGTTGATGTAGTCGAATGTCTTTGCGATCCAACCGATCCAAGCACCGAACGTATGGCATCTCCGCGTTCAGCACACGTTCAGCTCGATGACGTCCCTTGATCTCTTGATCTAGTTAAGGACGAGGGAGAGTTCCGTTAGCATGACGGCGTGGCGACGGTGATGATGAAGTTACCGACGCATGGCTTCGCCTAAGCACTACGACGATATGACCGAGGTGTGTAACTGTGTGATAGCCTGGCTTATTAGGGATGATAGACTACTCATATCAATAAGGAATTCCTTCTTTTCCAGGAGCCCATTCGGACAGAACTCCAAAGTTAAGCGTGCTCAGCTTGGAGTAGTTTCACGATGGGTGACCGACCGGGAAGTTGCTCCCGGGTGCGCACGAGTGAGGACAAAGTGTGCAGAAAAGACTAGTATTGATCTGTGAGGCCAGTCTAGATCCCGACAGGAGTAACGACCACCGGCGGGTGTGTCCGGGGCGTTACAAGTTGGTATCAGAGCCGACCCTCGCGGTTACACGGATGTTTGCGGACAGGTGCGCGGTCATGTTGTTCATGACGTTTGTGACCCGTCGTGGCACACGGCATGGCACATGTACTGGAATGGATGCACAGACGTATGTGCCAAGAGGGAACGTTCCTGTGGCCCGACGAGGACGTCGGTTCCTCTGAGTGGGGGTGTATGTGATAGCCTGGCTTATTAGGGATGATAGACTACTCATATCAATAAGGAATTCCTTCTTTTCCGGGAGCCCATTCGGACAGAACTCCAAAGTTAAGCGTGCTCAGCTTGGAGTAGTTTCACGATGGGTGATCGACCCGGAAGTTGCTCCCGGGTGCGCATGAGTGAGGACAAAGTGTGCAGAAAAGACTAGTATTGATCTATGAGGCCAGTCTAGATCCCGACAGGAGTAACGACCACCGGCGGGTGTGTCCGGGGCGTTACAAACTGTGAAGGGGGGCACCGCACACGGCTAAGAGAAGACTTGGTGTGCCTTTGGGGTGCCCCCCTCCCATGTATATAAAGGAGGGGGGAAGAGGAGGCCGGCCCAAAGGGGGGCGTGCCATAGGGGGGAGTCCTACTTGGACTCCCGGTCCAAGTAGGATTCGCCCCCCTTTCCTATTCCAAGTAGGAGAAGAAGGGAAGTAGGAAGAGGAGAGAAGGAAGGAGGGGGGATTCGCCCCCACCCCTTGTCCAATTCGGATTGGCAAGAGGGGCACCTGCCACCTCCTGGCCGGCCCTCTCTCTTCTCCACTAAGGCCCATGGTGGCCCATTAACCTCCCGGGGGGTTCCGTAACCCTCGGTACTCCGAAACTTATCCGAAACGACCCGAACCATTCCGATGTCCGAATTTAACCTTCCAATATATGAATCTTTACCTCTCGACCATTTTGAGACTCCTCGTCATGTTCTTGATCTCATCCGGGACTCCGAACAAACTTCGGTCATCAAATCACATAACTCATAATACAAATCATCATCGAACGTTAAGCGTGTGAACCCTACGGGTTCGAGAACTATGTATACATGACCGAGACACATCTCCGGTCAATAACCAATAGCAGAACCTGGATGATGCTCATATTGGCTCCTACATATTCTACGAAGATCTTTATCGGTCAAACCACATAATGATACGTCTCCAACGTATCTATAATTTATGAAGTATTCATGCTGTTATTTCATCATTCTTGGATGTTTTTCAATCATCTTATACCAACTTTATATCATTTTTTGGGACTAACCTATTGACCCAGTGCCCAGTCCTAGTTGCTGTTTTTGCTTGTTTTTTACATCGCAGGAAATCAATACCAAACGGAGTCCAAACGCAATGAAACTCCACGGACATTTTTTTATGGACCAGAAGGAATCCAATGGGCCAGAGCTGCACCTGGGGGTGCCCTGAGGGGGGCACAAACCACCAGGGCGCGCCAGGCCCCCTGGCATGCCCAGGTGGGTTGTGCCCACCTCGGTGGCCTCCCGCACCCCCTCTCTGTACTATAAATTCCCAATTATTCCGAAACCCTTCGGGGTTAACCTTGATTAGAAATTCCACCGCCGCAAGGTCTCCGTATCCGCGAAAACCAATCTAGACCCCGTTCCGGCACCCTACCGGAGGGGGGAATCATCTCCGGTGGCCATCTTCATCATCCTGACGGCCACCACGATGAGGAGGGAGTAGTACACCCTCGAGGTTGAGGGTTTGTCCAGTAGCTATGTGTTTGATCTCTCTCTCTCTCTTTCTCTCTCTCTCGTGATCTACATCATGGGCTTTGTTAATATAGTCGGATCATATGATGTTTCTCCCCTCTATATTCTTGTTATGATGAATTGAATCTTTACCCTTCAAAGTTTTGTCTTGTCGGATTGAATATTCAGAGATGAGAACACATGATATATGTCTTGCAATATGAATACTTGAGGTGACAATGAGGTATCCTATTGATTCACTTGATATGTGTTATGGCATTCAACTCGCGGATTCCCGCGGTGATATTGGGGTAATCTATGCATAGGGGTTGATGCACGTTTTTCTCCGACGGAAACTTTGGGGTCTCTTTATAGTTCTTTGTGTGGATTGAGTATTATGAATATGAATTTGCTTTGGTGTTATTCTAGTACGACTCTAGGATAGATCAAACGGAAAATAGCTTTGTGTTATTTTAGTACGAACTCTTGAATAGATCAAACGGAAAGAATAGCTCTGAGGTAGTTTCATGCCCTACAAACAATTCCTATCTTTTGTTCTCCGCTAATAGGAACTCGGGAGTGATTCTTTATTGCACTTTGAGGGATAATCATATGATCCAACTATGTTAGCATTGTTGAGAGGTTGCACTAGTGAAAGTACGGACCCTAGGCCTCATTTTTAAGCATTGCAACACCGTTTTGTGCCCGTTTACTATTTGCTACCTTGCTGTTTTTATTTATTCAGATTATAAAAATATATTTCTACCATCCATATTACACTTTTATCACCATCTCTTCGCCGAACTAGTGCACCTATACAATTTGCCATTGTATTGGGTGTGTTGGGGACACAAGAGATTTCTTGTATTTGGTTGCAGGTTCGTTTGAGAGAGACCATCTTCATCCTACACCTCCCACGGATTGATAAACCTTAGGTCATCCACTTGAGGGAAAATTGCTACTGTCCTACAAAACTCTGCTCTTGGAGGCCCAACACGTGTCTACAAGAATAAAGTTGCGTAGTAGACATCAAGCTCTTTTCTGGCGCCGTTGCCGGGGAGGTGAGTGCTTGAAGGTATATCTTTAGATTTTGCAATTGAATCTTTTAGTTTCTTGTTTTATCACTAGTTTGGTTTATTAAAGAAAACTACATACAAAAAATGGAATTTAGGTTGCATCATATTATTGATCATCTTTATAATATCTTTCTTGAGAATGATGGTTCGGAAAATTGTGCTCAATTGTTAGAAGAAGAAGTCAATAAAATGCTTGGCAAAAAATGTTTGAATGATGAGCATGATTGCAATGTTGTTAGTATGAATTCTTTGAATATCCAAAATGCTAATGATGATTCCACAAGTCATGACAAAAATGTTTCTTATAAGCATGTCACTTTTTTGTGGAGTGAATTGGGAGTGCCTTTGCACACCAAAAAGGGAAGATAGATTTTGTAAGAAGCATAAATATTTAGAAACAAAAAGGTTGCAAGAGAGGCTAGATGATTGTGCTGAAAGATGTAATTTTTTTCGCCATCCTTGTGAACTTTGCAATGAACGTGGTCATTTAAATCTCCAATGCAAATTATTTCATGATCAAATCGTGTCCAAAAATTGTGATAACTTGATTACCCTTGAGCATCATAAAGAGCTTAGTCTTCTTTTGGGGTATGAAGAAATGAAACATATAACTAAGGGTTTTCCAAACCCCAAGAGGTTTCTTGGTTTTGATCTAGAAGAAATTTATATGTTTTGTGCGGTGAATTGCATTGAGAATCCTTATATTGCCAACTATCTAAAGTCCAGATAACAAATAGAATATGAAGAGAGTACTAATTAAAGAGAAAATATTTCCCAAAACCCTCCTAGCTAGTGTTTATTATGATGAATCAGGTAACAAAGAGGAGCTTCCTATCCAACCAATCTCATCAATAAGAAGCTCGAAAAAATTAATTAAACCCACACGTGATGTGGTGAAGAAGAAGAAAAGAATAAAGAAGAGAGGTAAAAAGGTATCTCTCCCAAATAATGTTGCTCCTACTATTTTTGCGCCTCATGAAAATGAATCTGAAATAATTGTGGAAGATGATGCACTTGATGACGATATTGCTTCTATGTCTTATGGCACAATGTCCGAGAGCACTATTGATGATGATTTTGTTATGCCTATTGCTTGTTGTGATGATTATGATTGGGAAGATAATGATACTTCTTATAATATTGGAGATCTTTTTGGCACTTGCTTGCTATACTATTGGTGCCATTCATGCTATTGATAAGAATGATTGTGATGATATGCAAAACCACAAGCTTGGGGATGCTACATTTGGTGAGTATGATATGTTTGAAGATTTATTTGCTAGAAATAATGCTTGTCCTAATCTTGGGGATGCTTTGCTTAATGAATATGATCCTTTGATTCCTTCCACTTTCGATAAGAAAATTTATTATGATGATAGCATGCCTCCTATTTATGATGATTACATTGATGAAAGTGGGTTTGGAAGAGTGTCAACTCTAGGTAGTAGTGATCCCACTATTTTGGAGGGTGTTGAATCTTATTATAATATTGATGAAAGTGGATTTGGAGAGGTCATGAATTTATTTAGTGATTCATCCACTATTTTGGAAGAGGTTTCAATTGATTATGACAATGAAGTTGCTATCTATGATGATTATTATGATGACAGGTATGCCATAAAGAGTGATAAATCTTCTATGCTTGTGCATCATGAAAGGAGTGCTGTATGTGATAGTTATATTGTTGAACCCCTTCATGATGTCTCTGAAAATTATTATGAGGAAGGAACTTATGCTCTTACATATCTCAATAATATCAAGTTTCTTCTCTATGTGTTGATTGTTTTGAAGTTGCACTTGTTTTGCCTTCCTATGCTAGTTGATTCTTGTTCCCATAAGTTGTTTTGTCACAAAATCCCTATGCATATGAACTGGGTTAGACCTAAATGTGCTAGTCATATGCTTCATGATGCTCTCTTTATGTTTCAATTCTTATCTTGTATGCGAGCATCATTGAAATCATCATGCCTAGCTTAAAAGGCATTAAAGAAAAGCGCTTGTTGGGAGACAACCCAAACATTTTACCTACTGTTTTTGTGTGTTAACATGATTATGCTACTGTATTGATCATATTTTATTGCTTTATTTCAATAAAGTGCCAAGTAAAGCCTTTGTGATCATGTTGGGTGATAGTTGATTTGACCCTGCTGAAAAACAGAAACTTTGCGCTAACGAAAATGGGTCCCATTTTTAACAGAAGAGTGTTTTTGAGTTGATTCTTTTTTAAGAAGTTTAATATACAAATTTCTCATGTGGTACAATTTGTTTAATAATTTTTGGAGTAGCATAAGTATGGTAGTTATCCAGATCATTACAGACTATTCTGTTTTTGACAGATTCTGTTTTCAATGCATAGTTTGCTTGTTTTATAGTTTCTATGGATTATATTGCTCAACATAAATTGTGGAAATGATATGCTACAGTAGAAATTGTGTGAGAAAAACTATGAATCTTGTCTTTGACAGTACCAAAGTGAAATCGTTTACTCTTTATCATACTAACCTATCTCACGAAGTTTCGTTAAGTTTTGTGTGATTGAAGTTTTCAAGTTTTGGGTGAGATATCGATATGAGGAGAATAACGAGTGACAAGACCCTAATCTTGGGGATGCCCAAGGCACCCCAAGTTAATATCGAAGGAATATCCAAGCAACTAAGCTTGGGGATGCCCCAGAAGGCATCCCCTCTTTCGTCTTCAACACTATCGGTAACCTCACTTGGAGCTATGTTTTCATTCGTTACATGATATGAGTTTTGCTTGGAGCATCATTTTATTTTGTTAGGACTTTATTTCTGTTATTTAGAATAATGTTTTGCATCTTTTATTTTAATAAAAATGTCAAGGATAGCCTTTACCATGCTTATTTTGCAAGTATACATGTTGCTGTTTAAAAATAGAAAGTTTACCGCTGTTGCAAAAATTCCCGAGAAAAGCCAGAGTGTGATAAAATGTTGAACTGTTTGCAAATTAAGCTCTGATAAATTCTCTACAGTTTGGTAGATTTTCATAATTTTTGGAGTTAGGGAAGTATGATGAATCTTGCATTCTTTACACACTGTACTGTTTTGGCAGATTGCTGTTATGTTTGCTTAGTTAATGATTCTATTTGAGGATAGGAGTATTAAATATGCAGAGGCATTTAGTATGCAATGTTGAATAATAATTTTAGTGATTTGCTAAAGTATAGAATGATAATTTTTTTGCATTGGTTTATACTAACTTATCTCACGAGTTCTTGTTGAGTTTTGTGTGGATGAAGCTTTTGAGATTTAGGAAACCGTGATATGAGAGGAATTAAGGGGACACAAAAGCTCAAGCTTGGGGATGCCCAAGGCACCCCAAGATAATATTTCAAGAAGTCTCAAGCATCTAAGCTTGAGGATGCCCCGGTAGGAATCCCACCTTTCTTCTTCAACAATTATCGGTTAGTATCGGTTGAGCCTAAGTTTTTGCTTCTTCACATGATGTGTGCTTTCCTTGAAATGTCATTTTGTTTTGTTTTGCTTGCAGTTTTAATAAATTACTTAGATATGAAAGTTTTTAAATAAGAGAGAGTCCTCAAATAGCTACCTATTTACTTAACTACTCGCATGATCTTCACTTATATCTTTTTGGAGTAGTTTGTCATTTACTCTTGTGCTTCACTTATATCCTATGAGTAAATTGTTGAATAAATTGAATGTCATGAAGTTGAAATCATATCATGGCTAGTGGTAGCTTCACATTTGGGTTTAGAAAGTGAAATCTTTTGAGGCTTGACAATCACAATATTGATCATACAAGCAATTCATGAATAATTAGTATAAGAAGAGAACTTTCACATGCAAATACACTATCTTGGAAACCTTTTGTGATTGTGAGCCCCCACCAAAATATTATATGCCAAAATTATTGACGTTGGACAAGGAAGACAACGTAATTATTTATGTTTGCTCATGTTCACATAGAAGTCATATTGTCATAGATCCTTTAACATGTGGTGTTTGCCCCCCATCTTTGCTAGCAAAACATTCTGCACCAAGTAGAGATACTACTTGTGCATCCAACAACCCTTAAACCCAAATCTTATTTTCAAGAGTCCACCATACCTACCTATATGCGGTATTTCCGTGCCGTTCTAAGCAAATTTGGATGTGCCATCTCTAATTTTGAAAAATAAATTTCTCTTTTGTGTGCTCGTACCGCTCGCGAGGCGGTGAGGGGTGGCCAATATTTTCCTTGCTAGATGTGTTATTCTCACGATGAGTGTTTATTCACTTGACATTGCACGAGAGTAAGGCAAAGGTTTTAGGGATGCCCAGTCCCGAAATGAAAAATGAATTTATTTTATGTTGTCAAATAATAAATTCCTTGGAAAGTGTTGGTATGGAGGGCACCCGTGGATACGGCTAGCCATGGAAAGTGAAAGTATGGTGGAAAAAGGAATAAACTTTATTTTATCTTTGGGAACCGCCTATGATATATCTAGCATGGAAAGTGTTGGGATCTCTAAGTCGTTTTCGTTGCTGGGAAAATATACCTCTCAAAATGTTTTTATCTCTCAATTTTCGCTTTGAGCTGTGGCACCTCTACAAATCCCTACTTCCCTCTGCGAAGGGCCTATCTTTTACTTTTATGTATTTACTTTCATGCAAAGAGTGAAAGTTATTCTCTCCATTCCCTTTTATTTTTCTCTTTTGGCAAGCATCATGTGGTGAGGAATGATCTAGGCACATATGTCCAGTTGAATATGGGTAACATGCATTATTATTGTTGGCATCACCCTTGAGGTGAATACGTTGGGAGGCAAAAAAAATAAGCCCCTATCTTTCTATGTGTCCGGTTGAAACGTTTTGCTCATGTGTATGCGGTGAGTGTTAGCAATCATAGAAGACTATAAGATGGTTGAGTGTGTGGAGCTCTTACTTAAACTCTGTTGAGTATGTTGAATTGCAATTGCTTGGTGACTAAGAACATAGGTTGTTGGGTTTCAAGAGAGTTCATTGTTTACACCTTAACATGTGAATTGGTTGCCACTACAACATGAGAAATTTTATGAGAAAGAATTGCTGTTATGATGCTAGAAAAAAGTGATTGAAATTGTCATTGATCAAACATTTCCACTTTGCTAGCATTCACTTCATAAATTATTTCTTTTATCATTTACCTACTCGAGGACGAGTAGGAATTAAGCTTGGGGATGCTAATACGTCGCCAACGTATCTATAATTTATGAAGTATTCATGCTGTTATTTTGTCATTCTTGGATGTTTTACAATCATCTTATAGCAACTTTATATCATTTTTTGGGACTAACCTATTGACCCAGTGCCCAGTGCTAGTTGCTGTTTTTTGCTTGTTTTTTACATCGCAGGAAATCAATACCAAACGGAGTCCAAACGCAACGAAACTCCATGGAGATTTTTTATGGACCAGAAGGAACCCAGTGGGCTAGAGCTGCACCTGGGGGGTGCCCCGAGGGGGGCACAACCCACCAGGGCGCGCTAGGCCCCCTGGCACGCCCAGGTGGGTTGTGCTCACCTCGGTGGCCTCCGGCACCCCCTCTTTGCACTATAAATTCCTAAATATTCCGAAACCCTTTGGGGTTAACCTAGATCAAAAGTTCCGCTGCCGCAAGGTCTTTGTATCCGTGAAAACCAATCTAGACCCCGTTCCGACACCCTGCCAGAGGGGGGAATCATCTCCTCTTCATCATCCCGGCGGCCACCACGATGAGGAGGAAGTAGTCCACCCTCGAGGTTGAGGGTTTGTACCAGTAGCTATGCGTTTGATCTCTCTCTCTCGTGATCTACATCATGGGCTTTGTTAATATAGTCGGATCATATGATGTTTCTCCCCTCTATACTTGTTATGATGAATTGAATCTTTACCCTTCAAAGTTTTGTCTTGTCGGATTGAATATTCAGAGATGAGAACACATGATATATGTCTTGCAATATGAGTACTTGAGGTGACAAGGAGGTATCCTATTGATTCACTTGATATGTGTTATGGCATTCAACTCACGGATTCCCGCGGTGATATTGGGGTAATATATGCATAGGGGTTGATGCACGTTTTTCTCTGACGAAAACTTTGGGGTCTCTTTATAGTTCTTTGTGTGGATTGAGTATTATGAATATGAATTTGCTTTGGTGTTATTCTAGTACGGACTCTAGGATAGATCGAACGGAAAAACTAGCTTTGTGTTATTTTAGTACGAACTCTTGAATAGATCGAACGGAAAGAATAGCTTTGAGGTAGTTTCGTGCCCTACAAACAATTCCTATCTTTTGTTCTCCGCTAATAGGAACTTAGGAGTGATTCTTTATTGCACTTTGAGGGATAATCATATGATCCAACTATGTTAGCATTATTGAGAGGTTGCACTAGCGAAAGTACAGACCCGAGGCCCCTTTTTTAAGCATTGCAACACCGTTTTTGTGCTCGTTTACTATTTGCTACCTTGCTGTTTTTATTTATTCAGATTATAAAAATATATTTCTACCATTCATATTACACTTTTATCACCATCTCTTCGCCGAACTAGTGCACCTATACAATTTGCCATTGTATTGGGTGTGTTGGGGACACAAGAGATTTCTTGTATTTGGTTGCAGAGTCGTTTGAGAGAGATCATCTTCATCCTACACCTCCCACGGATTGATAAACCTTAGGTCATCCACTTGAGGGAAAATTGCTACTGTCCTACAAAACTCTGCGCTTGGAGGCCCAACACGTGTCTACAAGAATAAAGTTGCATAGTAGACATCACATAACAACATACGTTGTTCCCTTTGTCATCGGTATGTTACTTGCCCGAGATTTGATCGTCGGTATCATTATACCTAGTTCAATCTTGTTACCGGCAAGTCTCTTTACTCGTTCCGTAACACATCATCCCACAACTAACTCATAAGTCACATTGCTTGCAAGGCTTATAGTGATGAGCATTACCGAGAGGGCCCAGAGATACCTCTCGGATACACGGAGTGACAAATCCTAATCTCGATCTATGCCAACTCAACAAACACCATCAGAGACCCCTATATAGCATCTTTATAATAACCTAGTTACGTTGTGACGTTTGATAGTACATAAGGTGTTCCTCCGGTATTCGGGAGTTGCATAATCTCATAGTTAGAGGAACATGTATAAGTCATGATGAAAGCAATAGCAATAAAACTAAACGATCATTTATGCTAAGCTAACGGATGGGTCTTGTCCATCACATCATTCTCTAATGATGTGATCCCGTTCATCAAATGACAACACATGTCTATGGTCAGGAAACTTAACCATCTTTGATTAATGAGCTAGTCTAGTAGAGGCATACTAGGGACACTCTGTTTGTCTATGTATTCACACATGTACTAAGTTTCCGGTTAATACAATTCTAGCATGAATAATAAACATTTATCATGATATAAGGAAATATAAATAACAACTTAATTATTGCCTCTAGGGCATATTTCCTTCAGTCTCCCACTTGCACTAGAGTCAATAATCTAGATTACATAGTAATGATTCTAACACCCATGTAGTCTTGGTGCTGATCATGTTTTGCTCATGAGAGAGGCTTAGTCAACGGGTCTGCAACATTCAGATCCGTATGTATCTTGCAAATCTCTATGTCTCCCTCCTTGACTTGATCGCGGATGGAATTGAAGCGTCTCTTGATGTGTTTGGTTCTCTTGTGAAATCTGGATTCCTTCGCCAAGGCAATTGCTCCAGTATTGTCACAAAAGATTTTCATTGGACCCGATGCACTAGGTATTACACCTAGATCGGATATGAACTCCTTCATCCAGACTCCTTCATTTGCTGCTTCTGAAGCAGCTATGTACTCCGCTTCACACGTAGATGCCGCCATGACGCTCTGCTTGGAACTTCACCAACTGACAGCTCCACCATGCAATATAAATACGTATCCGGTTTGTGAATTAGAGTTATCCGGATTAGTGCCAAAGCTTGCATTGATGTAACCATTTACAACGAGCTCTTTGTCACCTCCATAAACGAGAAACATATCCTTAGTCCTTTTCAGGTATTTCAGGATGTTCTTGACCGCTGTCCAGTGATCCACTCCTAGATTACTTTGGTACCTCCCTGTTAAACTAATATCAAGGCACACATCAGGTTTGGTACACAGCATTGCATACATGATAGAACCTTTGGCTGATGCATAGGGAATGACTTTCATTTTCTCTCTATCTTCTTCAGTGGTCGGGCATTGAGTCTGACTCAACTTCACACCTTGTAACACAGGCAAGAACCCTTTCTTTGACTGATCCATTTTGAACTTCTTCAAAACTTTATCAAGGTATGTGCTTTGTGAAAGTCCAATTAAGTGTCTTGATCTATCTCTATAGATCTTGATGCCCAATATATAAGCAGCTTCGCGGAGGTCTTTTATTTGAAAACTTCTTATTCAAGTATCCTTTTATGCTATCTAGAAATTCAGTATCATTTCCTTTCAACAATATGTCATCCACATATAATATCAGAAATGCTACAGAGCTCCCACTCACTTTCTTGGAAATAGAGGCTTCTCCAAAAGTCTGCATAAAACCATATGCTTTGATCACACTATCAGAGCGAATATTCCAACTCTGAGAGGCTTGCACCAGTCCATAAATGGATTGCTGGAGCTTGCACACTTTGTTAACACCTTTTGGATCGACAAAACCTTCTGGTTGCACAATATACAACTCTTCTTTAAGATATCCATTAAGGAATGCAGTTTTGACATCCATTTGCCAAATTTCATAATCATAACGTGCGGCAATTGCTAACATGATTCAGACAGACTTAAGCATCGCTACGGGTGAGAAGGTCTCATCGTAGTCAACTCCTTTGAACTTGTCGAAAACCTTTCGCTACAAGTCCAGCTTTGTAGATAGTAACATTACCGTCAGCGTCAGTCTTCTTCTTGAAGATCCATTTATTTTCTATGGCTTGCCGATCATTGGGCAAGTCCACCAAAGTCCACACTTTGTTCTCATACATGGATCCCATCTTAGATTTCATGGCCTCAAGCCATTTCGCGGAATCTGGGCTCATCATCGCTTCCTCATACTTCGTAGGTTCGTCATGGTCAAGTAACATGACTTCCAGAATAGGATTACCGTACCACTCTGGTGCGGATCTTACTCTGGTTGACCTACGAGGTTCAGTAGTCACTTGATCTGAAGTTTCATGATCATCATCATTAGCTTCCTCACTAATTGGTGTAGGAATCACTGGAACTGATTTCTGTGATGAACTACTTTCCAATAAGGGAGCAGGTACAATTACCCCATCAAGTTCTACTTTCCTCCCACTCACTTCTTTAGAGAGAAACTCCTTCTCTAGAAAGGATCCGTTCTTAGCAACGAATATCTTGCCTTCGGATCTGTGATAGAAGGTGTACCCAACAGTCTCCTTTGGGTATCCTATGAAGACACATTTCCCCGATTTGGGTTCGAGCTTATCAGGTTGAAGCTTTTTCACATAGGCATCGCAGCCCCAAACTTTAAGAAACAACAACTTGGGTTTCTTGCCAAACCACATTTCATATGGTGTCGTCTCAACGGATTTAGATGGTGCCCAATTTAACGTGAATGCAGCCGTCTCTAAAGCATAACCCCAAAACGATAGCGGTAAATCAATAAGAGACACCATAGATCGCACCATATCTAATAAAGTATGATTACGACGTTCGGACACACAATTACGCTGTGGTGTTCCAGGTGGCGTAAGTTGTGAAACTATTCCACATTGTTTCAAATGAAGACCAAACTTGTAACTCAAATATTCACCTCCACGATCGGATCGTAGAAACTTTATTTTCTTGTTACGATGATTTTCCACTTCACTCTGAAATTCTTTGATCTTTTCAAATGTTTCCGACTTATGTTTCATCAAGTAGATATACCCATATCTGCTTAAATCATCTGTGAAGGTCAGAAAATAACGATAGCCGCCGCGAGCCTCAACACTCATCGGATCGCATACATCAGTATGTATTATTTCCAACAAGTCTATTGCTCGCTCCATTGTTCCGGCGAACTGAGTCTTAGTCATCTTGCCCATGAGGCATGGTTCGCAAGCATCAAGTGATTCATAATCAAGTGATTCCAAAAGCCCATCAGTATGGAGTTTCTTCATGCGCTTTACACCAATATGATCTAAACTGCAGTGCCACAAATAAGTAGCACTATCATTATTAACCTTGCATCTTTTGGCTTCAATATTATGAATATGTGTATCACTACAATCGAGATTCAACAAAAATAGACCACTCTTCAAGGGTGCATGATCATAAATGATATTACTCATATAAATAGAACAACCATTATTCTCTGATTTAAATGAATAGCCGTCTCGCATCAAACAAGATCTAGATATAATGTTCATGCTTAACGCTGGCACCAAATAACAATTATTCAAGTCTAAAACTAATCCCAAAGGTAGATGTAGAGGTAGCGTGCCGACGGCGATCACATCGACTTTGGAACCATTTCCCACGCGCATCATCACCTCGTCCTTAGCCAATCTTCGTTTAATTCGTAGCCCCTATTTCGAGTTGCAAATATGAGCAACAGAACTAGTATCAAATACCCAGGCGCTACTATGAGCATTAGTAAGGTACACATCAATAACGTGTATATCAAATATACCTTTCACTTTGCCATCCTTCTTATCCGCCAAATACTTGGGGCAGTTTCGCTTCCAGTGACCTGTCCCTTTGCAGTAGAAGCACTCAGTCTCAGGCTTAGGTCCAGACTTGGGCTTCTTCACTTGCAGCAACTTGCTTGCCGTTCTTCTTGAAGTTCCCCTTCTTCCCTTTGCCCTTTTTCTTGAAACTAGTGGTCCTTTTAACCATCAACACTTGATGCTCCTTCTTGATTTCTACCTTCGCAACTTTTAGCATCGCGAAGAGCTCGGGAACTGTCTTATCCATCCCTTGCATATTATAGTTCATCACGAAGCTTTTGTAGCTTGGTGGCAGTGATTGAAGAACTCTGTCAATGACACTATCAATAGGAAGATTAACCCCCGGTTGAGTCAAGTGGTTGTGGTACCCAGACATCCTGAGTATATGTTCACTAACAGAACTATTCTCCTCCATCTTGCAGCTATAGAACTTATTGGAGACTTCATATCTCTCAATCCAGGCATTTGCTTGAAATATTAACTTCAACTCTTAGAACATCTCATATGCTCCATGACGTTCAAAATGTCGTTGAAGTCCCGGTTCTAAGACGTAAAGCGTGGCACACTGAACTATCGAGTAGTCATCAGCTTTGCTCTGCCAGACGTTCATAACGTCCGGAGTTGCTCCTGCAGCGGGTTTGGCACCTAGCGGTGCTTCCAAGACGTAATTCTTCTGTGCAGTAATGAAGATAATCCTCAAGTTACGGACCCAGTCCATGTAGTTGCTACCATCATCTTTCGGCTTAGCTTTTTCTAGGAACGCATTAAAATTCAAGGGAACGGTAGCACGGGCCATTGATCTACAATAACATAGAAATGCAAAATACTATCAGGTACTAAGTTCATGATAAATTAAAGTTCAATTAATCATATTACTTAAGAACTCCCACTTAGATAGACATATCTCTAGTCGTCTAAATGATCACGTGATCCAATCAACTAAACCATGTCCAATCATCACGTGAGATGGAGTAGTTTTCAATGGTGAACATCACTATGTTGAGCATATCTACTATATGATTCACGCTCGACCTTTCGGTCTCAGTGTTTCGAGTCCATATCTGCATATGCTAGGATTGTCAAGTTTAACCCGAGTATTCTGCGTGTGCAAAACTGGCTTGCACCCACTGTGTGTGAACGTAGAGCTTATCACACCCGATCATCACATGGTGTCTCGGCATGACGAACTGTAGCAATGGTGCATACTCAGGGAGAACACTTGTACCTTGAAATTTAGTGAGAGATCATCTTATAATGCTACTGCCGTACTTAGCAAAATAAGATGCATAAAGGAGAAACATCACATGCAATCAAAATAAGTGATATGATATGGCCATCATCATCTTGTGCCTTTGATCTCCATTTCCAAAGCACCGTCATGATCACCATCGTCACCGGCTTGACACCTTGATCTCCATCATAGCATCGCTGTCGTCTCGCCAACTATTGCTTCTATGACTATCGTCGCCGCTTAGTGATAAACTAAAGCAATTACATGGCGATTGCATTTCATACAATAAGGCGACAACCATAAGGCTCCTGCCAGTTGCCGATAACAAAACATGATCATCTCGTACAACAATTTATATATCATCACATCTTGACCATATCACATCACAACAAGCCCTGCAAAAACAAGTTATACGTCCTCTACTTTGTTGTTGCAAGTTTTACGTGGTGCTATGGGCTTCTAGCAAGAACCGTTCTTACCTACACATCAAAACCACAACGAGTTTTTGTCAAGTGTGCTGTTTTAACCTTCAACAAGGACCGGCGTAGTCAAACTCGATTCAACTAAAGTTGGACAAACAGACACCCGCTAGCCACCTGTGTGCGAAGCACGTCGGTAGAACCAGTCTCATGAGCGCGGTCATGTAATGTCGGTCCGGGCTGCTTCATCCAACAATACCGCCAAATCAAAGTAAGACGTTGCTGGTAAGCAGTATGACTATTATCGCCCACAACTCATTGTGTTCTACTCGTGCATATAACATCTACGCATAAACCTGGCTCGGATGCCACAGTTAGGGAACGTAGTATTTCAAAAAAAAAATCCTACGATCACGCAAGATCTATATAGGAGAAGCATAGCAACGAGCGGGGAGAGTGTGTCCACGTACCCTCATAGACCGAAAGCGGAAGCGTTTAGTAACGCGGTTGATGTAGTCGAACGTCTTCACTATCCAACCGATCCAAGCACCGAACGTATGGCATCTCCGTGTTCAGCACACGTTCAACTCAATGACGTCCCTCGATCTCTTGATCCAGTTGAGGACGAGGGAGAGTTCCGTCAGCACGACGGCTTGGCGACGGTGATGATGAAGTTACCGACGCAGGGCTTCGCCTAAGCACTATGACGATATGACCGAGGTGTGTAACTGTGGAGGGGGGCACCGCCCACGGCTAAGAGAAGACTTGGTGTGCCTTTGGGCTGCCCCCCTCCCACGTATATAAAGGAGGGGGGAAGAGGAGTCCATCCCAAAGGGGGGCGCGCCATAGGGGGGAGTCCTACTTGGACTCCCGGTCCAAGTAGGATTCGCCCCCCTTTCCTATTCCAAGTAGGAGAAGAAGGGAAGGAGGAAGAGGAGAGAAGGAAGGAGGGGGCCGCCGCCCCCACCCCTTGTCCAATTTGTATTGGCAAGGGGGGCGCGCGCCACCTCCTGGCCGGCCCTCTCTCTTCTCCGCTAAGGCCCATGGTGGCCCATTAACCTCGGGGGGGGGGGGGGTTCTGGTAACCCCCGGTACTGCGAAACTTATCCGAAACGACCCGAACCATTCTGGTGTCCGAATGTAACCTTCCAATATATGAATCTTTTCCTCTCGACCATTTTGAGACTGCTCGTCATGTCCATGATCTCATCCGGGACTCCAAACAAACTTCGGTCATCAAATCGCATAACTCATAATACAAATCGGCATCGAACATTAAGCGTGCGGACCCTACGGGTTCGAGAACTATGTAGACATGACCGAGACACATCTCTGGTCAATAACCAATAGCGGAACCTAGATGCTCATATTGGCTCCTACATATTCTACGAAGATCTTTATCGGTCAAACCGCATAACAACATACGTTGTTCCCTTTGTCATCGGTATGTTACTTGCCCGAGATTCGATCATCGGTATCATTATACCTAGTTCAATCTCGTTACCGGAAAGTCTCTATACTCGTTCTGTAATGAATCATCCCGCAACTAACTCATTAGTCACATTTCTTGCAAGGCTTATAGTGATGAGCATTACCGAGAGGGCCCGGAGATACCTCTCCGATACACGGAGTGACAAATCCTAATCTCGATCTATGCCAACTCAACAAACACCATAGAAGACACCTGTAGAGCATCTTTATAATCACCCAGTTACGTTGTGACATTTGATAGCACACAAGGTGTTCCTCCGGTATTCGGGAGTGGCATAATCTTATAGTCAGAGGAACATGTATAAGTCATGATGAAAGCAATAGCAATAAAACTAAACGATCATTTATGCTAAGCTAACGGATGGGTCTTGTCCATCACATCATTCTCTAATGATGTGATCACATTCATCAAATGACAACACATGTCTATGGTAAGGAAACTTAACCATCTTTGATTAACGAGCTAGTCTAGTAGAGGCATACTAGGGACACTCTGTTTTTCTATGTATTCACACATGTACTAAGTTTCCGGTTAGTACAATTCTAGCTTGAATAATAAACATTTATCATGATATAAGGAAATATAAATAACAACTTTATTATTGCCTCTAGGGCATATTTCCTTCAACTCTTTGTGTTCTTCTCGTGCATATCATCTACGCATAGACCTGGCTCGGATGCCATTGTTGGGAAACGTAGCATGCAATTTCAAAAACTTTCCTACGCTCACGCAAGGTCTATCTAGGAGATGCATAGCAACAGGAGGGTGAGAGTGTATCTACATACCCTCGTGGACCGTAAGTGGAAGCGTTTCACAACGCGGTATATGTAGTCGAACTTTCTTCGTGTTCCACTGATCGAGTACCAAACGTACGACACCTGCGAGTTCTGCACACGTTCAGCATCGTGATGTCCCTCGCCTTCTTGATCCAGCAAGACATCGAGGTAGTAGATTAGTTCCATCAGCACGATGGCGTGGTGATGGTGATGGTGAAGTGATCTTCGCAGGGCTTCGCCTAAGCACCGCGAAAATATGACCGGGGATGTAAACTGTGGAGGGGGGCGCCGCACACGGCTAGGCAATTGTCTGTTATGTGCTAGGCGCCCCCTCCTCATATATATAGGTGGGAGGGAGGGATGATCAGCCATAGGAGGCGCCCAAGTAGGAGGAATCCTACTTGGAGTCCCTAGCAAGCCACGCGCCCCCCAGCCATATATAACTGAGGTGGAAGGAAAGAGGGGGGAGAGGGAAGGAAGTAGGAATCCTAATCCACACTTTCCTTGCCCTCCCATCTTTCCTTCTCCTCCTCATAGAGCTGGCCTCTACAGGGGCGCACCAGGGATGGTGTGTTCCCTCCCTTGGCCCATTAGGCCCATATCTTTGCCGGGGGTGCCCGAAACTCCGGTGACCCGATAAGTAACTGGTACCCTCCGGAACACTTCCGGTGTCCGAATACCATCATCCGATATATCAATCTTTACATCTCGACCATTTAGAGACTCCCCGTCATGTCCGTGATCTCGTCCGGGACTCCGAACAATATTCATTCACCAAATCACATAACTCATATAATACTATATCGTCATCGAACGTTAAGCGTGCGGACCCTACGGGTTCAAGAACTATGTAGACATGACCGAGACACCTTTCCGGTCAATAACCAATAGCGGAACCTGGATGCTTATATTGGCTCCTACATATTCTATGAAGATCTTTATCAGTCGAACTGTTATGACAACATACGTTATTCCCTTTGTCTATCAGTATGTTACTTGCTCGAGACTCGATCGTCAGTATCTTCATACCTAGTTCAATCTCGTTACCGGCAAGTCTCTTTACTTGTTGCGTAATACATCACCTCGTGACCAACTCCTTAGTCATTTTCTTGCAAGCTTATGATGTGTATTACCGAGAGGGCCCAAAGATACCTCTCTGATACTCGGTGTGACAAATCCTGTTCTAATCTCATAGTCGAAGGAATATGTATTGGACATGAAGAAAGCAATAGCAATAAACTGAACGATCAATGTGCTAAGCTAACGGATGGGTCTTGTCCATCACATCATTCTCCTAATGATGTGATCTGGTTATCAAATGACAACTCATGTCCATGGCCAGGAAACCTTAACCATCTTTGATCAACGAGCTAGTCAAGTCGAGGCTCACTAGGGACACGGTGTTTGTCTATGTATTCACACATGTATTTAGGTTTCCAATCAATACAATTCTAGCATGAATAATAAACATTTATCATGAATAAAGAAATATAAAATAACAACTTTACTATTGCCTCTAGGGCATATTTCCTTCAAAAGCATGACACTCATAATCTTTAATCTTAATCTTAATAGTAGGTTCCCACTCATCATAAAGTTTTCTAGAGATAGAAACTTCCAATTCAAGCTTTTCTTCAAAAGATTACATCATAGCATCTATGATATGTTTAGTAAAAGCTTTGTTTTGATTATAAGCATGAGGAGAATTCAACATGAATTGCAACAAGGAAATACAATCTATTAAAGAACAAATATCATAATTAAATTCCTTGAAATCCAAAAGAGTGGGTTCATTGCTATGTAAAGTTTTGACCTCTCCAATCCCACTTTTATCAAGTTTTGCATAAAGATCTAAAAACTCCAAATCATTGGGCCGCCTTCTAAATAAAGTTGACTCATCTCCAGTCCCATCTTTATCAAGATTTATATTGCAAAACAAAGATTCAATAGGAGTCACATTAATCACTTTAAGATCTTCATCATTATTCTAACGGAAACTAGAAGAACATGTTTTTACAAACCAATCTTTTTTAGCACGCATCTTAGCGGTTCTTTCTTTGCACTCATCAATGGAAATTCTCATAGCTTTGAGAGACTCATTGATATCATGCTTAGGTGGAATAGATCTAAGTTTCAAAGAATCAACATCAAGAGAAATTCTATCAACGTTCCTAGCCAAATCATCAATCTTAAGCAATTTTTCTTCAATCAAAGCATTGAAATGCGAATTCATAAATTCTTTAACACTATTCTCAAATTCAGAGGGCATCTTATTATAATTTCCATAAGAATTGTTGTAGGAATTACCATAATTATTAGAGGAATTACTAGGAAACGACCTAGGATTAAAATTACCTCTATACACGTTATTACCAAAATTGTTCCTACCAACAAAATTCACATCCATAGATTCATTATTATTCTCAATCAAAGTAGACAAAGGCATATCATTAGAATCAATAGGAGCACTCTTGCTAGCAAATAATTTCAAAAGCTCATCCATCTTTCCATTCAAAACATTAATCTCTTCAATCGCATGCACTTTTTTACAAGTGGAAGATCTTTCGGTATGCCATTGAGAATAATTAACTATAATATTATCTAGGAGTTTAGTAGCTTCTCCTAAAGTAATTTCCATAAAAGTACCTCCCGCGGCCAAATCTAAAAGATTTCTGGAAGCAAAATTCAATCCAAAATAAAAAATTTGTATAATCATCCACAAATTCAAACCATGCGTGGGGCAATTTCGTATCATCAATTCATCCTCTCCCAAGATTGTGCAACATGTTCATGATCAAGTTGGTTAAAATTCATAATATCGTTCCTAAGGGAGATGATCTTAGCGGGGCGAAAATACTTGGAAATAAAAGCATCTTTACACTTATTCCATGAATCAATACTATTTTTAGGCAAAGATGAAAACCAAGTTTTAGCACGATCTCGAAGTGAGAACAGAAATAGCTTCAATTTAACAATATCATTATCCACATCTTTCTTCTTTTGCATATCACACAAATCAATGAAATTGTTTAGATGGGATGCAGCATCTTCACTAGGAAGGCCGGAAAATTGATCTTTCATAACAAGATTCAACAAAGCGGCATTAATTCACAAGATTCCGCATTAGTAGCGGGAGCAATCGGAGTACTAATAAAATCATTGTTATTGGTGTTGGAAAAGTCACACAATTTGGTATTCTCTTGAGTCATCATGACGAGCAAGCAATCCAACACACGAGCACACAAAAAGCAAGCGAAGAAGACGAACGGAAGAGGGGCGAAGAAAAGGAAAATCTTTTCAAAAATTGTTTTAGAAGTGGTGGAGAGGAAAACGAGAGGCGAATGGCAAATAATGTAATGCAAGGGATGAGAGTTTATGATGGGTACTTGGTATGTCTTGACTTGGCATAGATCTCGCCGACAATGGCGCCATAAATTGGCAAGTTGACGGGAGACGTGAATCCTCCCCGGCAATGGCGCCAGAAATTCTTCCTGGTACTTGTTGAGCTTGCGTTGGTTTTTCCCTTGAAGAGGAAAGGGTGATGTAGCAAAGTAGAGTAAGTATTTCCCTCAGTTTTGAGAACCAAGGTATCAATCCCTTCACAAACAAACACCAACTTGCACCCAACGCGATAAAGGGGTTGTTAATCCCTTCACGGTTATTTGCAATGTGAGATCTGATAGAGATAGATAAACGGTAAAGTAATATTTTTGGTTTATGGAATGGAATGTAAAAGATTGCAAAGGAAGTAAATAGGAAACTAAAATTGTAGATCGGAAACTTATATGATGGAAAGTAGACCCGGGGGCCATAGGTTTCACTAGAGGCTCCTCTCAAGATAGAAAATATTACGGTGGGTGAACAAATTACTGCCGAGCAATTGATAGAAAAGCGCAAAGTTATGACGATATCTAAGGCAATGATCATTAATATAGGCATCACGTCCGTGTCAAGTAGACCGACACTTGCCTGCGTCTACTACTATTACTCCACACATCGACTGACTCCTGCCTGCATCTAGAGTATTAAGTTCATGAAGAACAGAGTAACACATTAAGTAAGATGACCTGATGTAGAGGAATAAAGTCAAGCAATATGATGTAAACCCCTTCTTTTTATCCTCGATGGCAACAATACAATACATTCCTTGCTGCCCCTACTATCACTGGGAAAGGACACCGCAAGGTTGAACCCAAAGCTAAGCACTTTTCCCATTGCAAGAAAAAACCAATCTAGTTGGCCAAACCAAATCGATAGTTCGAAGAGACTTGCAAAGATATCAAATCATGCATATAAGAATTCAGAGAGGATTCAAATAATATTCATAGATAAGTTGATCATAAACCCACAATTCATCGGATCTCGGCAAACGCACCGCAAAAAGTATTACATCGAATAGATCTCCAAGAACATCGAGGAGAACATGGTATTGAGAATCAAAGAAAGAGAAGAAGCCATCTAGCTACTAGCTATGGACTTGTAGGTCTATGGTAAACTACTCATGCTTCATCGGAAGGGCAACGGTGTTGATGTAGAAGCCCTCCGTGATCGAATCCCCCTCCGGCAGGATGCCGGAAAAGGCCCCTAGATGGGGTCTCATGGGTACAGAAGGGTGCGGTGGTGGAAAAGTGTTTTCGTGGATGCCTCTGGTGGTTTGGGCATATAAGAGTATATATAGGCGAAAGAATTAGGTCAGGGGGTGCACGTGACGCCCCCGATTTAATCGTACACTAATCATACACACAAATGTGTACGATCAAGATCAGGGACTCACGGGAAGATATCACAACACAACTCTAGACACAAAATGAAATAATACAAGCTTCATATTACAAGCTAGGGGCCTCGAGGGCTCGAATTCAAGCTCGATACAGAAGAGTCAGTGGAAGCAACAATATCTGAGTACAGACATATGTTAAACAAGGATGCCTTAAGAAGGCAAACACAAACATCAGCGATTGAAGAGGCAAGGCCTCCTGCCTGGGACCTCCTAACTACTCCTGGTCGTCGGCGGTCTCCACGTAGCAGCAAGCACCATAGGGTAGTAGTATCCGTCGGTGGTGGCATCTGGCTCCGGGGCTCCACCAACTGGTTGCAACAGCCGGAAAGAAGAAAAAAGGGGAAAAGGGGTAGCAAAGCAACCGTGAGTACTCATCCAAAGTACTCGCAAGCATCAAATCTATACTAAGTATGCATTGGTATCAAATGGAAGGGTTGTATCTGTGGACTGAACTGCAGAATGCCAGAATAGAGAGGGAAGGCCTAGCCTATCGAAGACAAGCATCTTCAAGCAGCTCCAAGCATCTTGCAGCATGTAGAAGAGTAAAGAATAGCATTTTAATTTAACAAGCATGTTGTAGCATTAATGCCCAGAGATCCTTCCTCGACTCCCTGCGAGAAAGCAATCCCGGGGCCACATATCTCAAGTATCCATTTCTAGTTGTAATAGATCAGGATATAAGTCTGAACGTCCGTTACCATGGACGCGGCTATTAATAGATAATCTTCCCTACAGGGGTGCACCATGTTTTCCAAAACGCTTGATTACTCTGGCCGGACACACTTTTCTGGGTCAATGCCCGGCCTCGGAAGATCAACACGTCGTAGCCCTACCTAGGCTTAGCAGAGAGGTCCCCACCGGTCTACATCCTAAGCACTTCGGGGTCTGGGCCCATCGCCCGTTGCACTCTGGGTCGTTGCGCGCAGGGCGGGTCCAAGCTCCACCACTACAGGATGGTGCCGGCCCAGCCGTGCCGCAATGCTGAACTGGACGTCTGACAAAGCTTCGGCTGATACTACGTCATCGAGGCCCATAACTATTCTCGGGTGGTGGTTAGTGCGTAAAGGCCAAAGGCCAACTCAGAACAAATACCGAAACCATAGTGTATTATTAGCTTGCGGAGACGAGCAGAGACTCACGATCGATGTGACCCCATCGCCCCGTCTCATGGACTTACGGCAAGGGCCAAGAATGCCTGACCGTGCCACGTAATTATCTTGCGGGTGCTCTCCGGGCCCGCCCGACTTTTGCAAAGGTCTCAAGTAAGTCAAGGTAACCGTGTGTCCAAAACATCAAGGAGGAAAACCCAAGGAATCACCCTCGGTGAGTTCCACTCGATGTAATCATCAAGGTGAATGTAAGAGGAACCACCCTTGAGGTTCACACTTGAGGGGTTGCACGACAGAGCCGTATCAGGAGTGGTCAAGGAGGAATCACCCTCAATGACCATAGCCGAATAGCTACACTACAGAATTATCATCAGGAGTGTGTTATGAGGTATCACCCTCGACACTCGATAGTAGCTCTGCAGAGTCAAGCAACAAAAGGGGCGTGATGTGATGTGAGGTGTCGAGCTCTGGTCATCGATCACGTTGATCGAGTCGTCGATGATGACGCAGGGGCAACAAGGACAAGGTGGGGGTCACTGATGAATCACTAACCAACCTATACTAAGCAGTTTAGGATAAGCAGGTAGGTAACAATGAGCAGGCTATGCATCAGAATAGGAGCAATCAATAACAGTAGCAAAATCTAATGCAAGCATGAGAGAATGGAATGGGCGATATCGGGATGATCAACGGGGGGCTTGCCTGGAAGCTCTGCTGAAAAGTACTGATCATCAGGGCGTAGTCGTACTCGGCGGCAGCGTCAGTTTCGAGGTCTATCGGAGAGAAGAGGGGGGAAGAAACAGTAAATATAGAGCAAACATAGGTGTAACAAGACAACAGACAGAGCTGGGGGTGTCCTAACGCAGTGCTACTTGATACCGGCATAGGGGATAACATCCGGGAAAGCTTTCCCGAAGTTAGGCATTTCCGGACAGATGAAACGGAGGGGAAATGTTGCATGTTCGCTATGATAGGGACATGTGGCGGACGAACGGAGAGCGTATCCGGATTCGTCTCGTCGTTTTGAGCAACTTTCATGTACAAACTATTTTAATCCGAGCTGCGGTTTATTTTATATTATTTTTCAAAGTTTTAAAACATTTTGGATTTAATAGATTTAATTAAAAGGAAAAAGGGTTATGACATCATGACATCAGCATGATGTCAGCAGTCAACAGGGTTGTTGACTGGGTCAAACTTACATGTGGGTCCCGCTGTCATTGTCATAGTTTAATTATCAGGAATAATTAAGTTAATTTAATTAATTAATTATTTAATTATTTACTATTTTTTATATCATTTTTTAAGAGTTCCTGGGGACTGGGCCCCACGTGTAAGTGGCCTAGAGGCCATCTGGGGCTGACGCGGCTTAACGGGCAGCGAGCGCGGGCGTAACGGGCGCCCGTAGTCTGTCCGAGGCGGGGCGAGGCCGAGGCCACGGCGGGGCTTGCCGCGGCGGGGCGTGAGGGCCACGGCGGGCGGAGCCGGTAGCCCCGACCAGTAGGACGGGGTGCAGCAGAGCACGAGGCGGGGCTCGCGGGGCAAGCGGCGGCGGCGGCCTGCATCGGAAGCAGCAGGCAGAGCGGTGCCGCAGGGGACGGCAGCGGTCGCGGCGGCCATGTGACAGCAACAGGCGCGGTGGCCCGGCGCAGGCAGCAGAGGCGAGGCAGGGAGGTCGCAGGCGGCGACAGCGGCCGGAGGTGGGCGCACAAGGGGGCGCGCCGAGCGCTGCTATCGGGAGGACGGTGATGCGCGGGCACGCACATCGGGCGTGGCCGGGTCGTGCAGCGACCGCGGCGGAGTACGGGAGCAGAGAGGGGGAAGGAGAGGGGAGGCGCAACCGGCGCGGCGGCTCACAGCGAAGCTGTAGGGAGGGGGCAGTGGGCTCGAGGCGGCTTGGGGTGGCCAGAGTCCGCAACGGCGAGGCGAGCGGCGTCAGGGACGAAGATGTCGAGGGCGGCGATGGTGGGGACGAGGCGGTCGAGCTAGTGGCACTACAAAAAAATACACTTCTGTGATGATACGTGTTTGTCACAGTAGGTCACGTTTTCCGTCATGCATGTACATCCATGACAATTTTATGACAGAATCAAGATAGTCATACCTGTGCTCTCGTAGAAGTGTTCCATGACATTACCAAAATTATCATCACGGAAGTGTCCACTTCCATGATGATAAATCGCGCGTCACAGAAGTGCTTTCGTCAAGGGTGACTGACACGTGGCATCCATCGTAATGGGTCGCCGTTAAGATATCGGGTCCGGTTTTGGATCCGATAACCCGTTAATAGCCCGGACCAATGGGAAATTTCCACGTGTAAAATTCTGATTGGCCGAAGGAAACACGTGTCAGCTCGTCAGTGGGTCAGATAGGCGCCTATGATATGTCAACACATGCGACGGCCCACCACCGGCCCATTTAGCTTACAAAGGTCCGCCCGTTTGACTTGGTCAAAAGTTAGCGGGCTGGCCCATGAAAAGCCTGTTAACGGTCTCTTCGCAAATAGCCCATTTTACGGCCCAGTAACTCACGACCCATTAGGGCCTACCCGAAATCAGCCCAACAACGTCATGTGGGCCATCGAATATAACACCAGCCCGTTTCACTTTCGGCCCATGTATGGCCCACGACGTCTTTCGGCCCATATGAGGCCTTCGTATCTTTAGGCCCTTTAAAGGCCCATGGTGACTCTAGCCCAGAATGAACAGTAAATTTATTTGTACCCGTTAAGGGCCCATGATTCATGGGCCGTTTCCAGCCCATGTTAGCTTTCGGCCTACTGATGGCCCATACATTCTTGGGCTCCTTTCCAGCCCTTGATTACTTCCGGCCCGTTACTGGCATGTTCCCCTAATGGGCCAAATTCGGCCCGTGGCAAGAGTCGGCCCATTCCTGGCTTGTTAACCCGTTGCGCCGTTTCCAGCCCATCCTATATTCTGGCCCATTAACGACCCATTATGCCTGTGACAGAATTAAGCCTTTGCTGTCCCCCGGCCTGTTAACAGCCCTTACCGTGCTGGGCCGATACCAATTACGCCCGTTTACGGCCCATGTAGACCCATTTATCCGACGGCCCGAGGCCCACCGATTCTACGGCCGTGTTGGAGGCCCATTTAAAGACGGCCCGTAGGAGGCCCATGGATCCTATGGCCCGTAGCAGGGTCATGGTTACCACGGTCCGTATATGGCCCATGGTTGTTGAGGGAGTCCTGGACTAAGGGGTCCTCGGGCGTCCGACCTATTAGACATGGGTCGGACTGATGGGCTGTGAAGATACGAAGACCGAAGACTTTCTCCTGTGTCCGGATGGGACTCTCCTTGGCGTGGAAGGCAAGCTTGGCGTCCACGTATGAAGATTCCTTTCTCTGTAACCGACTTTGTACAACCCTAGTCCCCTCCGGTGTCTATATAAACCGGAGGGCTTAGACTGTAGAGACAAGAAATACAATCATAGTCATACAGGCTAGACTTCTAGGGTTTTAGCCATTACGATCTCGTGGTACATCAACTCCTGTAATACTCATATTCATCAAGATCAATCAAGCAGGAAGTAGAGTATTACCTCCATAGAGAGGGCCCGAACCTGGGTAAACATTGTGTCCCCTGTCTCCTGTTACCATCGACCTCAGACGCACAGTTCGGGACCCCCTACCTGAGATCCACCGGTTTTGACACCGACATTGGTGCTGTCATTGAGAGTTCCACAGTGCCGTCATCAAAAGGTGTGATGGCTCCTTCAATCATCTACAACAATGCTATCCAAGGGGAAGTCTTCCTCCCTGGACAGATCTTTGTATTTGGCGGCTTCGCACTGCGGGCCAACTCGCTTGGCCATATGGAGCAGATCGAAAGCTACGCCCTGGCCATCATGTCAGATTTGGAAGCTTGAACTATGTCGCGGATATCCGCGGAGACTTGATCTTTAACGGATTCGAGACCATGCCAGCCGCTCCCTGTCACCACAATGAACATGACTTAAATCTATAATCGGACCGTACCCAGGAGATAGCACCTGTAACTGCTCTGGCCTTAGATCCGGAGGAGATCGCGCCATCCAAGGACGGGAAGCTCAACCCCGCCATGGAAGCCGCAGACTTGGCGGCGTTGGAGCCGCACATAGACCTAACTTCAAGTAACATCTGTGTCACCGGAACCTTGGACTCGTCTCCGGCTACAGGTTCCGAACCATATGCGTCCGCGTACGTCGAGCTTGATCAGTCATCGATCATCGAATTCAGCTCCGCGCACATCCTCCGGCACTCGCCTTTGGGCGACGTGCTAAACTTATTAAAAACTCTATCCTTAGTGGGGACTCTTAGCCGAATTATATCCGGTTCGAACTGGAGGCTTATGACGGAGAATTTTGTTTCCCACCCACCGCCACTTCATAGCCACTATCGAGGACCTAACCGACATGCTCGATCATGGCTCCGAAGACATCGACGGTATGGACAACGATGCCGGAGAAGAGGAGTCCCAAAACCCGCCGTTTACAGGACGTTGGACGGCCACTTCCTCGTACAGTGTATACATGGTGGATACACCTAAAAGAACTAACCACGATGACAAAGAAGATCCAGTCGAGGATATGCGTCCTGAGACACAGCCAAAACGCCGCCGTCAGCGGCGCCGCTCTAAGTCACGTCGTGGGAAAAACATCAATACCGGCACGGGAGAAAACAATACTCTAGACGATGCCGAAGACAATGAAGACCCTGTTGAGGCAACTTCCGAACAGGACGAAAGGGAAAACGGGAAACTTAGCCCCGACGAACAAGCCATACACGAAGACTCGGAGGACAGTAATTATCTTCCGCTCTCCGAGGATGAGGTGAGCCTCGGCAACGAGGACTTTATCGTGCCTGAGGAACCTCACGAGCAGGAGCGCTTTAAGCGCTGGCTAATAGCCACTGCAAGGAGCGTGAAAAAGAGGCAGCAGCAGCTTCAAACTGATCAAGATCTACTCAATGATAGATGGACTGATGTCCTGGCAGCCGAGGAACACGGCCTCAAGCGCCCAGCCAAAAGTTACCCGAAGCGCAGATTGCTACCTCAGTTCGATGATGAGGCACTGGAGCCCGTACCATCATCGCACAATGCGGCTGACCGACCATCACGTGGCCGGGATAAAGCGGCAACCCAAGCCGAACACCAGCCCGCCTACCTCACCATAAAGGCAGAGATAAAACAGCTCGGGGTCATAAATATGACCTTCGGCAGGACCTGGACAATAGAGCAGGACATACTAGATTGATCTACGGATCGCGAGGGCGTGCCCATACACGCGACAACGGCTATCTATTCGGACGTGACAAGCCTAATCACGCCCGGACCGAAAACCGCAGACGGACTCCATCTGAGCTACGTCGCGATGTGGCCCGATATAGAGGCGCCGCACACCCTCTTTGCTTTACTGACGAAGTAATGGAGCACGAATTCCCGGAAGGGTTTAAACCCATGAATATAGAATCATACGATGGAACAACAGATCCCGTGGTATGGATTGAGGACTTTCTTCTCCATATCCACAGGGCCCGCGGTGATGATCTCCATGCCATCAAATATCTCCCACAAAAATTAAAGGGCCCAGCGCGGCACTGGCTAAACAGCGTTCCCGAGAACTCCGTTGGCAGCTGGGAAGACCTGGAAGACGCCTTTCGCGATAACTTCCAAGGAACATATGTCCGGCAGCCAGACGCCGATGACTTAAGTCACATCATCCAGCAACCCGGAGAGTCAGCCAGGAAGCTCTAGACAAGGTTCTTAATTAAAAAGAACCAAATTGTCGATTGTCCCGACGCCGAAGCCCTCACGGCCTTCAAACATAGCGTCCAGGATGAGTGGCTCGCCCGCTACCTCGGTCAAGAAAAACCAAAATCCATGGCAGCCCTTACCGCTCTAATGACCCGCTTTTGCGCGGGAGAGGACAGCTGGCTCGCTCGTAGAAGTAACAGCGCCAGCGATCCGGGTACTTCCGAAGTCCGAGACGCAACGGCAAGCCACGACGCAATAAACACAAGCGTCGCAATACTAACGAAATAACGCGAGACACGGCGGTCAACGCCGGATTTAGCGGCTCTGAACCCAGTCAACGGAAAAAGCCATTCAAGGCAAATAGAGACGGACCGTCCAATCTATACAAGATACTGGATCGGCCCTGCCAGATCCATGGCACCCACGATAAACCAGCTACTCACAAAAACAGAAGCTGCTAGGTATTCAAACAAGCCGGCAAGCTTAACATCGAACACAAGGGGAAGCGGCCGCCCATTGACAGCGATGACGAAGAGACTCGCCAGCCGAACACCGGGGTTCAGAAGCAATTTCCCCCCAAAGTGAAAACCGTAAACATGGTATATGCGACGCACACCCCTACAAGGGAGCGCACGCGCGCACCACGGGACGTATACGCCATAGAGAGGATCCCCCCAAAATTTAGTCATATCCGTCCCGAAGGTCTGGCAGCTCTGATCATCGATCCAATTATCGATGGGTTCCATCTCACGAAAGTCCTTATGGACGGCGGTAGTAGCCTTAATCTACTCTACCAAGACACTGTCCGCAAAATGGGCATTGATCCTTCAAGAATCAAGCCCACCACAACTATCCTCAAGGGAGCAATACCCGGCGTAGAAGCCCACTGCACGGGCTCCATCACACTGGAGGTCATTTTCGGTTCACCGAACAACTCCCGAAGCGAGGGCTTGACCTTTGATATTGCTCCATTCCACAGTAGCTACCATGCACTTCTGGGGCATACCGCTTTTGCTTGTTTTAATGCGGTCCCACTCTACACCCGCACAAAACTTAAAATGCCCGGTCCACGTGGCGTCATAACAGTAAATGGAAATACGGAACACTCCCTCCGTACAGATGACCACACTACGGCTATCACGGCTGAAGTACAAAGTGGACTCATCAAACCGCATAATTCATCGGCCATTAAGCCATCGGTCTCTATTAAATGGAACCGATCAATCTCAGAGCTGGATTAGCAGTTCGGCCTCCATCGTTTGCCTTACACACACGCGAGGTTCATACCACGCATGCATAACTATGCACTCAAAATACCCTGGTCATCAGCGGAGGCACAATACGGAAAAGCTTACAAGCACCCCCATTTCCTCCTTTTCTTTTCTAATTATTTTCTATCTTTTACCACAGGTGGCTCAAAGACTGGTCATCTCACGGACTCTTTCGGAGTTTGGCTTCACACACTTATCCAAAGGCTATTCCTGTCAAGGAATCCTTTCCCCGAGGCAAGGCGGCGCAGACGTGCGACAGGAGGTCCAAATAATTTTGTAGACCGCACTCTCTATTTCGAGCTTGTAAAGTGCCTTCTCCCTCAGCCTTCGGCCACCGGCATGTCAAATAGCCTGGGTCGTGGTATTATTATCTGTACAATGGCAATTGACATATCAATCAACGTATCCAGTATTCGCTTCTTTTAAAGAGCTAAAAAAATTTCCGGTTGTTTCACACTCGCACCTCGGCACTAGATCGCCAGGGGCTCGATTTGGGAACAAATGAGTTGCCGACAAAGTCCGAACAACTTTATAGCACACTTCGGCGTCACGAGTTTGGCCTTATATGCACCAGCTCCGAATCATGTCTTTGGTCAATAGTTGGGTTGCCCGGCTCTCGTGCTTACTACCTTACGTTTCTCTATATCGGCTAGGGTAGTAAAGGGAGAACTACTGCGATTGTGTCCCGGTTCATCCAGATGAGCACCTCAGTAGAGAAAGCCAAAAATTGACTGTCATGATAAGGAGAGAGCTGGTCAACCACTCGATGACTTACTAGAATCTTTCGCGATTCTTTCCATACTAAACGAAGGGCCGTTCTTAAGGTCACCCATGTAACGCACCGTATTCGGATAAGCTGCGTATATACTAGGGGCTATATTGTAGACCCACCATAACACTCCTATGGCTAAGTGAAAGTGTTAAAGCCCTATAGTCCGATTGCCTAGTTCGCCGCATTGACACCTCCTTCACGGACCAAGACGTTGGATCAAGAGTGATCAAGTGCTTTTCCGAACACCCCCGCATTTTATGTGAGGGGGCTGAAGCCGACGACTGGAAAACTTTTAGATTATATAAAAAACGGCCGCACAGGATGACCCAAAACTTCTGGGAATAGACTTAAAGTATCATAATATTGTTTTTACAATCCTAATACATTTAACTCGAATATCATATCTTTCGAGCACTGACCCTATATTAAGCGGGCACCCTCTAAGACGTCCTCGAAATAATGCTCTGGTGTGTGATGGTCCTTGCCCTTGGGTAGACTCTTCGCTGCAATATCGGTGGCCTTCATCATCACCCAGTACGTCTTGACGCGGGCAAAGGCCATCCGTGCACCTTCAATGCACATTGACCGCTTAACGGCGTCGATACGCGGCACCGCATCAACAAGTCACTGCACCAAACCGAAATAACTATTTGGAATTGGCTCAATTGGCCACAGCCGGACTATGACGTCCTTCATGGCAGAGCCGGATATCTTGTGGAGCTTGGCCCACTAGGCCATCTGCTCGTTCAGCAACAGCGGACGCTTTGGCGCACCGAATTGTGACCAGAAAAGCTTCTCCGTTGCACACCCTTCCTGCGCTTGGTAAAATTGCGCCGCATCGGAGGCACTCTTCGGCAAGTCCAAGAATGCGTCTGGGGAGCTCCACATTTGATTAAGCGGGGCATACTTCGGATCGCCGAATTTAGTCTGTAATAAGAAAGGCTTACCGGCCGCTATCTCCCCAGCTTGCCGGATCTCCTCCCGAGCCGCTCTAGACTCGGATCGGGCTTCCCTCGCCTCTCGTAAGGCCTTGTCAAGATCGGCCGCTTTGGCTTTGTTATCCCTCTCGAGGAATTTGCACCGGGCAGTGGTTTCATTTAGCTCGCGCGCCATAATAGAAATTATCTCCTCACACTGGCGCCGAGCAGCCTGTTCGGCTTTTAACTCATCAGCTGCCTTATTGGCAACCAAATTACTCATCCGGGCTTGCTCCTTGGCTCGGGCAAGTTCAGCCCGAAGGGTCTCCACTGCGGCAACACCATCTGCAGTTATGCGTGTCTTAGTATATAATTCTAGCTTCGTGCTCATGTTATCATACATACATATACTGACTGCCCCAAACACATACCTTGCGCCTCATCGAGCAGCCTGTTAATAAGCGTGATGTCATCATCCGCCACATCAAGTTTTTGCTTCAGACCTGCAACCTCTGTAGTGTGGGTAAAAGCCTGTGTTTCAATTAATTAGACTATCTCCTGAGCATATCTTTTTCGATCCTCTGATTGCCTCCCTTTGGACGCCAACCAGAGTCTTAGGGGCTACTATCTATACACAGGTGCATTTTGCGTATAGAGCACAATTGAAAATATTATAGTACGTACCTCGAAGCCTCTTAGCAGGCCCATGAAGGCTTCATTCAACGCGCTTTTCACGGACATAATCCTTTCAGCCACCGTACTCATTAAGGTACGATGTTCCTCCGAGACGGATGCATGTTGCAGCATGCCCATCAATGTATCCGGCGCCTCCGGATTCTTGGGGGCGGCCGTGCGAGTGCAGACTCCCTTTGAAGGGGCGTGTTCACCCGACTCTGGAGTCGTCCCCGGCTGTAAACCGGATAGTCCGAGATCTTTATGGTTGATCCCCGTCGGGGCCACACTCCCCGGGCCCTGGGTGACCGAAGTTTCACCTTCGGGCGTTGTCTTCGATGTCCCCCGCACTACTTGTTGATCGGGAAGGATCGTCCGGGACGACGCCTCAAAGTCGTCCGCCCTATTGGGCGAGGAAGCCTGTGTAGCCGTTTCGCTTTCCATCATCTCCGGAAGTAGATCCCCCAAGGAGGAGGACTGTTGAGCAAGACTGCGCGCCGGACTGCAAATATATATATATATATATATATTAAATGTCACCCGTGTAACAGGAAGAGGAACGGGATATGTTTAAAACACCTTGGTTCACTTACGATTTGGCTGAAGGCTTGTCCTTATGGAGGAACTGTGCGACAACGTCGCCTTCCGAGCCCGAACCTCCTGATAGGGGTGTCTTGCCTGCTTAGGAGCCTTTACCTCCCAAACTTCGAAGGCGGCCCTTCTCTTACTATGAGGAGAAAGGATGTCAGCTTCTCCTTCTCTTTTGCCTTCGGAAGAAGGAGCCTTAATCTCCCCGGACACAATGTTTGGTGTACCTCCGAGGCTTCCTTTGGATCCCTCGCTCTCCTTATTGTCCTCCTTCACCGGCACCTGGCATGGTGCCAGGGCCAGCATCCTTGTTAACACGGGACTAGCTGAGTCTTCAGGGAGGGGGGCCGAACATCGGATTCGCTCCCCCTTCTTTATCCATCCCTGGAAAAAGGTGGTTTTCTCAGTATCTTATTATGAGATGTTTTACTAAAACTGTGTTCGGGAGTCAAGTGCTTACCGAGGTATCCGGATGGTTCCAGTCGAGGCCTATGTCATCTGTCGTATCCGGCCACTATTTTCGCGTCCCAAAAAATAACTTCCACATTCCTCTGTGCGTCGCACCAAAGAAGTGCTGAAGGGTTCGTGGTCCTTCTGGATTGAACTCCCACATACGGAGTGGCCGTCGCTGGCACGGGAGGACCCAACGGACTAACATTACTTGAATCACGTCGATGAGTTTGGTGTTCTTCTCAAGAAGACTCCGTATGCGGCTCTGTAGAGTCTGCACTTCATCAATTGATCCCCAGTCCAACCCCTTATTAACCCATGATGCAAGCTGAATTGCAGGGCCAGATCAGAACACAGGTGTAGCTGCCCACTTGGTACCACGGGGTTTAGTGATGTAAAACCACTCCCGCTGCCATAAGTCGGAAGATCCTGAGAAGTATCCTTTTAGCCAAGGAGTGTTGATGAGTTTGCTCACTGCAGCACCACCGCACTCCGCTTATTTCCCATCTTCTACCTTCGGCTTCACATTAAAGGTCTTAAGCCACAAGCTGAAGTGTGGGGGAATACGGAGGAAGGCCTCGCATGTGATAATGAACGCCGAGACGTGAAGGAAGGAGTCCGGAGTTAGATCGGGAAAATCTAGCCCGTAATAGAACATGAGCCCTCGAACAAAGGGGTGGAGAGCGAACCCTAACCCTCGGAGGAAGTGGGCGATAAACACGACCCTCTAACTGGATCTGGGAGTAGGAATAACTTGCCCTTGGGCAGGAAGCCTATGGGGGATTTCCGCGGTCAGGTATCTTGCCGTCCGGAGCTTCGCGATATCCTCCTTTGTGACAGAAGAGGCCACCCACCGACCTTGAGGGCTGGGTCCGGACATGACTGGAAAGCTCGAAGCAACTAAATTGAACCTTGGGTGATGGAACTCAAGGTTGGAGAGGTTGAGGAAAGGTTTGACGCAGAGGGGAAGGACGGGTCTTAGCCCCTTTATAAATGCGATGAATATCGAATGCCTCCTCCTAAGCCTTAAAACCTGCCTACTCCTAAGGAATCATGCCAACCGAACGGTTGGGTTACCCATGCTCATATTGATGAGAATCCCGCAATAAGGGTACACAATCTTTGCTTCGACAGGACGTGCCAATAAAACCGCGTCTCGAAACGTGGAGCGACATGCCAAAACGGTTCGAAATAATAACCGGGAAGGGACGTGATGTCACGCTACAGAAAAGTTGTCGGCAGATTGGACTCGTGAAATATTATACTCTCTGTAGTTGTGTGTGGGATTTGTTATGCAGAGCCGGACACGTTCGCTGTGCCCGAAGACTGTGTTGGAGTATTCGGAGAAGGAACCCGCCTTGCAATGTCGAAGACAATCTGCGCACCGGACACCTCATCATTGAAGTCTGGTTCAGGGGCTACTGAGGGAGTCCTGGACTAAGGGGTCCTCGGGCGTCCGACCTGTTAGACATGGCCGGACTGATGGGCTGTGAAGATACGAAGACCGAAGAATTTCTCCAGTGTCTGGATGGGACTCTCCTTGGCGTGGAAGGCAAGCTTGGCGTCCACGTATGAAGATTCCTTTCTCTATAAACGACTTTGTACAACCCTAGTCCCCTCCGGTGTCTATATAAACCGGAGGGCTTAGTCTGTAGAGACAAGAAATACAATCATAGTCATACAGGCTAGACTTCTAGGGTTTTAGCCATTACGATCTCGTGGTAGATCAACTCTTGTAATACTCATATTCATCAAGATCAATCAAGCAGGAAGTAGGGTATTACCTCCATAGAGAGGGCTCGAACCTGGGTAAACATTGTGTCCCCTGTCTCCTGTTACCATCGACCTCAGACGCACAGTTCGGAACCCCCTACCCGAGATCCGCCAGTTTTGACACCGACAGTTGTTGCGGCCACTAGCAAACCAGGGAAAAAGAAGACTAGGAAATAAATAAGCCCGGAACTAACGCTAGGCTATTAAGGCGATTACACAGATTACATCCACTGGGCATCAAAGATCGCCACCAGTGCAAATATAGGGAACACCCTACACTATACAAAAATGGCTTGCTATTTTCTTCAGCCAGTGGCTGCACGTTAAGAACAAATTTTGTATAGACACCGGAAGTTAAATGCACCACCATAAGTTCAGAAGCTCTATTCATTTGACTTGACTGTTACGTTTTCATGATGTATTGTCCGATGGAGCACCATAACCTTCGCCTTCATTTCTCCTAGGCTCCTGAACAACATAGCAAATGTCTGATAGTCTGGTTTCAAAACCATGCATATCTTGACGACATCGAACAATGTCTGTCCTTGTTTCACACAGGGTCTCTGTTAGGGAACAGACTTGTATCTGGAGCGCAGATATAACATTGTTTTGAGCTTGCATATCTTGATCATGAGGCAGTTTGGACGAGATTGCCTTAACAACCAACCCAGTATTACGGAGGAACGTGCTTTTGGCACTGTTAGTGGACAGGTACTGACCCACTGTAGCAAGAGCTGACATTGCGGTTATAGTTGCCTCGCCACCTTCAGAAGGTGGCGGTTCCACCATTTTTCCATAGCTTGCTGAAAAGTTGAGTTTTTACATTAGTACCAGAACAGAAGATATTAAGGAGGCAACAAAACCAAACAAAATAGCTTTGGTCTATATACAGAACTTATTCTGGTGAACCCATGTAAAATATTAGTTGTATTTTACTGCAAAGTACATAATAAAACCAGGTTCCGAACATATGACCATGTACCATGGCTAATGTATTGTCTATTTCTTCACATTGTATTGACAGCTAAGGATAAAGAGACAAAGTTTATAATACGATAAGCATAATATGACATCATTCATATCACAAAACAACCGAGAACAGACAAACAGGCAATTGTAACGTTGTGTGGGCAAGTCCAGCACAGAACTAGATTATAGGTCAAGATCAAAGGAACATAACTCCTCTCTTTTAAACCTTGTAAGGTGCAATGATATGCTAAGACAATTGTGTATACAATTGAAAAGAGTAATAGACATTGGCTACAGACCATGCAGTTCAAGGCACGAGTCAGAGTAAGTAGTAGTTAAAAGGCATGAGGATTAAGGACTTACAATAGCGGCTTTGACTGGTGTAGTCATGCCCTTCGTCTTGCTGGTGTGACAGTCCTTGAAGATTTGCACAACATTTCACTGGTGGGCGTCAGTCCTAAACAAATGGTTTTTAACCCCTTTCCGCGACAGCATTCGGAACCGTCGCCAAGTGAGTGTGGGCGATAGGGGGGTCCTTCCCACACGACCCAGAAACCGTTGGGGATATGCCCTCCTGGCACACACGCTCGGCAAAATGAGGTCGTGTGCAACCGGCGAGCACTCAAATACAGAAATACGTACAGTAGTGCTAAAAAAAATACAATTATACAGGCGAAATCATTTCCGGTCGTAAGTACATTCCACACAGTCAGTCACCACTAAACGTTTCCGTTCGTATATACATCCCACACAGTCACTACAAGGAAAACATTTGCGCAAGGTGGTGTAACGCAAACAGTTTTGAAGAGAATGTCGTGTGTGTTTGTTCATTGATCCAACACGGTTTATTCATAGAAACTGTGTGCGTTCCCTGAGGTCATCGCCTACGGTGGTTTCTCATTAACCGTTTGCAATAGGAAAACCCAATTAGCAAGCTAATTGGGCAATTAGCGAGCTAATTGCCCTATTATTAATAATCCATTTACTAATCTAATTGGCATTCATATTAAGCACATAATATATTCCATTTCCATATTAAGGAAGCAGTATTTCATAATTGAAATACATCAAAGTACAACATGATATAGCTTCAGCACTTAGCTACCCCATTACACAACTGCACCAACAGCAAGTTTCACATGCAACATCTAGAACCTTTCGAAATTAGCATCATAGATGGTACATAGAAAGATGCATCTCATCTGGAAAACTGCTGAAGCGGAAGGCGAATATTGAGCCTTCATTCATGTTGAAGGTCTTTGCAACTTTAGGCCAGTACCTGTGGATGATTGACCGTCCATCCTCCGACCTCTTTAGGAACACTTCAATATTGAACCGTGGGTGTTGTATGAAAACTTTCCTCGCCTCCTGACCACAAAGGTGGTTTGAGAGGTAATCATCAGTGAAGCCTGAAAACAAGGATGTGCATAAATATCTTCTCTATATTGGAAATGGGGCAAAGGAATACAAAAAGGCAAGGTATAATAGTTAGTACCATCTTGTAAACCTCAGTGCTTCCCATTGTTTTCCTGCAACACATATAAGGTAGTTAGTCATCAGGTTAAGTAAGGGTTCGCATGCTATCAGTAAAATATGTTGATGATAAATAAGCACATTGCAGATTCATCAGATTAATTCAAGCCACATGGAAAACCCATTAATCCAAACCAAGCATGATTAAGAACTAGGAAATATAGCACTTGTATATGTTTCTCATGTATTAAGTGCAGCCAAATTCGATTTATTCCTGACATGGTATACAATAACAGAATGCAGCCATATCAATTGAACATCATTGCAGAATTGAACCAAGCAGTTAACTAAACACCACAACAAATGAACCAAACGTTAACTGAGCACCACATTGCACAATATAACATAATCCTAATAGAAGATAAGACAGTTAACCAAACCAAGCATGCTCAACAACTTGGAAATATAGCAATTGTATTTGTTTCTCATGTATTTAGTACAGCCAAATTCGATTTATTCCTCACATGGTATACAATAAGAGAATGCAGCCACAGCAACCAAGCAGTTAACTAAACACCACAACAAATGAACCAAACGTTAACTGAGCACCACATTGCACAATATAACATACTCCTAATAGAAGATCAGACAGTTAACCAAACCAAGCATGCTTAACAACTTGGAAATATAGCAATTGTATTTGTTTCTCATGTATTTAGTAAAACCAAATTCGATTTATGCCTCACATGGTATACAATAACAGAATGCAGCCACAACAATTGAACATCGCATTGCAGAATTGAAACAAGCAGTTAACTAAACACCACAACAAGTGAACCAAGCGACAACAAATGAACCAATAAGTTAAGTAAACACCAATTGAACAATATAACATACTCCTAATAGAAGATCAGACAGTTAACCAAACCAAGCATGCTTAACAACTTGGAAATATTGCACCCTGAAGAATTGAACATCACATTTGCAGAATTGAACCAAGCAGTTAATTGAACACCACATTGCACGACATATAGAACATATACACTATAGCTGAAGATTGCATGGTGAAATTTGGTAGCACAATTCACTAGAATTTGTTAAGGAAAGGCAGTAGCTAGCAAACTGAACATGGGTCCTTATAGTGAGCTAATAAGACAAGCTACTCCTCATTGTCGGAGATATCGATGACAATTGGCTCCTTCGACATGGAAGAGGGCGAGGCCTCCGCATCGTGGGTGCCCTCGTTGTAGTGGTGAGTTGCCTGAGCCGCTCCGGGCACCAACCTTCTGGCTCTCGAGATGAGGTAAGCACATGCACGCTGAGAAAACACCTTGTAGTCTTCGTCGAAGGCACTGACGATGGCCTCAAGAAAACGCCATGAACTGTTGTTTAAAGCAGCCAACCGCGTCGCGGCATCGGCGCGTGAGGCGTCAATGGTGGCCTCGACGGTGAGGTGCTCCTCCAAGATCTGGGGGTCGGCACGAATGAAAGCCATCGCGACCTCATCCGCGCATGCGGCCGCGATTTGCTTCTCCGCTGCCAAATGCTCCTTGAGGTCCTGGCTATATTGCGTACACCATGGCTTAGGTCGGCGCTTATTTGGTGGAGGGGTCGGTGATTTGGGTGGAAGGTGTCGCGCTCGCGCCGGCGGTCGGGGCATGTGGGATGTGGAAGGAGGAGGAGGATGGGGGTCGGGTGTGGATTACCTACCTGGATAGGCGAGGCCGAGTAGCGTGAAGAAGGGTCGCCGCGAGGAGGCGGCGGTGCTACTAGCAAGGAGTGAAGGTTTCAACTTGGAAAGGAAGGAGGAAAGAGGGGAAATGTGGCTTTTGGTAAGGGGGAGGGGGCGGGAGGTAGATATTTCCGCGGAAGCCAAAAATTTGGAATCGCTTCAGCCAAAAAACTGGCGCGCAAAGTGTCATCAGACACGGTCCCTTATTCAGACACGGTCCGAAGATATTTTATGTTGCATCTCACACGGTTGGTTATAATAAACTGTGTGGGATCTAGTTGATTTTTGGTCTTGATTTGAATTACATAATGGGGTCACAGCGGCCATGGACGGTGTTTGAATTGCTAGACCTTTTACCTGCAGTGATCATAAAAGAATTGGAATTATTCAGGGTTCGTTTGGATATTTTTATGCCTTAAGTGAGTTTTCAATGCATTTATGTGCATAATTCAAATTCGAACTACATGCGCATGCTCCAGTGAATATAAATTCGTTGAAAAATCAAATCATTGTCCTTGGGTGCATGCTTAGGTCCCATGCAAGAAATGGGAATGAATTTTAAACACCATGGCACCGTTGATTGCCGGCAAAACATTGAGATGCCTGGTTTTTAAATTCTAGTATATCCAAAACTCGTCTGAAATTCATGAAACTTGGCATTCTATCATGTTGCAGCATCAACATGCCATGGAACAAATTTTGTCCCATTTGGGGCAGGTTTGGGTATATGCTTCTCACAAACCGGAGCTTCTCACAACAAGCATGATGGTTTTCGGTAGGGAACGTCCCACCTTTGGGGACGAAACGATATCCATTGCCTCTTATTGCTTTCAAGTTTTTTCTCGTGTCAACATAGAACAACAGGAGTGTTGTGTGAACTTTTGTGATTTTTCGGGGTTTGTTTGGACATTTTTATGTATTAACTGAGTTTTCAAAGCATTCATGTGCATAATTCAAATTTAACCTACATGCGCATGCTCCAGTGCATATAAATTGGTTGAAAAATCTAATATGTGTCGTTGGGTGCATGCTTTGGTCCCATGCAAGAAATGGGAATGAATTTCAAACACCATGGCACCGTTGATTGCCAGCAAAACATTGAGATGCTTGGTTTTTAAATTCTAGTAAATCCAAAATTCATCTGAAATTCATGAAACTTGGCATGCTATCATGGAGCGGCATCAACATGCCGTGGTACAAATTTTGTCCCATTTGGGGCAGGTTTGGGTATATGCTTCTCACAAACCGGAGCTTCTCACAACAAGCATGATGGTTTTCGGTAGGGAACGTCCCACCTTTGGGGACGAAACGATATCCATTGCCTCTTATTGCTTTCAAGTTTTTTTCTCGTGTCAACATAGAACAACAGGAGTGTTGTGTGAATTTTTGGTGATTTTTCGGGGTTCGTTTGGACATTTTTATGCATTAACTGAGTTTTCAATGCATTTATGTGCATAATTCAAATTTGAACTACATGTGCATGCTCCAGTGCATATAAATTGGTTGAAAAATCAAATCTGTGTCCTTAGGTGCATGCTTAGGTCCCATGCAAGAAATGGGAATGAATTTCAAACACCATGGCACCATTGATTGCCAGCAAAACATTGAGATGCCTGGTTTTTAAATTCTACTAAATCCAAAACTCGTCTGAAATTCATGAAACTTGGCATGCTATCATGGAGCGGAATCAACATGCCGTGGCACAAATTCTGTCCCATTTGGGGCAGGTTTGGGTATATGATTCTCATAAACCGGAGCTACTCACAATAAGCATGATGGTTTTCGGTAGGGAACGTCCCACCTTTAGGCACGAAACGATATCCATTGCCTCTTATTGCTTTCAATTTTTTTCTCGTGTCAACATATAACAACAGGATTGCTGTGTGAATTTTTCTGATTTTTCGGGGTTTGTTTGGACATTTTTATGCATTAACTGAGTTTTTAATGCATTTATGTGCATAATTAAAATTTGAACTACATGCGCATGCTCCAATGCATATAAATTGGTTGAAAAATCAAATCTGTGTCCTTGGGGTGCATGCTTAGGTCCCATGCAAGAAATGGGAATGAATTTCAAACACCATGGCACCATTGATAGCCGGCAAAACATTGAGATGCCTGGTTTTAAATTCTAGTAAATCCAAAACTCGTTTGAAATACATGAAACTTCGCATGCTATCATGGAGCGGCATCAACATGCCGTGGTACAAATTTTGACCCATTTGGGGCAGGTTTGGGTATATGCTTCTCATAAACCGGAGCTACTCACAACAAGCATGATGGTTTTCGGTAGGGAACGTCCCACCTTTGGGCACGAAACGATATCCATTGCCTCTTATTGCTTTCAAGTTTTTTTCTCGTGTCAACACAGAACAACAGGAGTGTTGTCTGAATTTTTCTGATTTTTCGGGGTTTGTTTGGACATTTTTATGCATTAACTGAGTTTTTAATGCATTTATGTGCATAATTCAAATTTGAACTACATGCGCATGCTCCAGTGCATATAAATTGGTTGAAAAGTCAAATATGTGTCCTTGGGTGCATGCTTAGGTCCCATGCAAGAAATGGGAATGAATTTCAAACACCATGGCACCGTTGATTGCCGGCAAAACATTGAGATGCCTGGTTTTTAAATTCTACTAAATCCAAAACTCGTCTGAAATTCATGAAACTTGGCATGCTATCATGGAGCGGCATCAACATGCCGTGGTACAAATTTTATCCCATTGGGGCAGGTTTGCGTATATGCTTCTCACAAACAGGAGCTTCTCACAACAAGCATGATGGTTTTCGGTTCGGAATGTCCCTCCTTTGGGGACGAAACGATATCCATTGCCTCTTATTCCTTTCAAGTTTTTTTCTCGTGTCAACATAGAACAACAGGAGTGTTGTGTGAATATTTTTTGATTTTTTGGGGTTCGTTTGGACATTTTTATGCATTAACTGAGTTTTCAATGCATTTATGTGCATAATTCAAATTTGAACTACAAGCGCATGCTCCAGTGCATATAAATTGGTTGAAAAATCAAATCCTTGTCCTTGGGTGCATGCTTAGGTCCTATGCAAGAAACGGGAATGAATTTCAAACACCAAGGCACCGTTGATTGCCGGCAAAACATTGAGATGCCTGGTTTTTAAATTCTAGTAAATCCAAAACTCGTCTGAAATTCATAAAACTTGGCATGCTATCATGGAAGGGCACCCGACATGCTGTGGTATTTTTCGTGTCCATTTTGAGAGAAGGCGCACTGAATGATGACAGCCAACAAAGGCATTTTGAAAAAAATAGCGGCCACTTTAATATCTCAAAGGTTTGTATAATTCAAACCGTGTGCGTTAGGTTAACCATTCACGTGACGCCACGTGTCTTGGTTTTAATGGCTATAGGAGGTGCCGTGTGGACAGCTGCTTGACTGAACAGGAGGCGTGCGAACGCAGTCCGGTGCGCAGGCTCACCGGGAAGCGTACAAGCTGTTCAACATAGGATTTGTGCATCTCTTCAACTCAAACGGTTCATATTACGGTATGCAAATTAAAGCCAGACTTCGGCGCTAAGCCAAGAGACACTGCGATTGGTCAAAATATGCAGCTAAAAATCGATATCACTATCTAATTTCTGCAACTAAAATTCAGTAATTAAGAATATATTTCATTCATACTAGAGAATTAAGCAGTCGTTCTCACTGGGAAGCGAGATAGCCTTGGACCGCCGCCCGCCTCGCACCCACTGGTCTATATTAATGGCGCTGCCGAGCGGCCGCACCCCCCATCCTCGCCACACACACAATTCCTCTCTCTCCACCCGCATCCTTGACGCCGCTCTGAGTCCTCAAATCCGTCAGTGTACGAGGATGCAACCGAAACGCCCCATCGGAGGGAGTGGCGACGCCGGGGCTGCTGAAGCATCGGAGCACGGCATGAATATCGAGACAGAGGTTCCCGTCCCCGCCGACGAGGTGGAGAACGAGGTTGCCAACAAGCGGAGCCGGGTCAAGAAAGAACCGCAAGAGACTCCAGCAGGCCTAGACTTCATCAACAACCTCCCCGATGATATGTTGATAGTAATCATATCCCTCCTCCCAATCAGAAATCGGGCGAGGACAACCGCCATTTCCCGGCGGTGGCGCACCCTATGGCTCCACAGCTGTACTGCACTCGAGTTCCTTTGTCTTCAGGCGATGAATTGGTCGAGTACCTTGCACATCACCTCCAGGACTCTCCGCACTATTTATGTGTGTTGCTGGTGCTGCAACGAGAGATCACAAAAGGTGGACCACAATATTGTCATCCAGGACACACCTTCACTTGAGAGATAACTTGTAGTTGAACAACAAGGTCCAACAAGAATCAATGTCATTTCTGCGCCGAAATTGAAAGTGGTGGGCTACTCGTTTGTCAAATACTACAACTTTCAGGTACAACAGTCGCCTTATATACCTCTCCTTCTTGATATCAACGTTATTTCTAGTTTTGAAGATGTATGTTCGTCTGTCATCCAGCGAAGCTTCACCCACACTCTGGGCACAGTGAAGGTCTTGGCACTAGAATCTGTCGTCCCCAACCTGGACCAAGTTTTCAGTTGCCTGAGATGGTTTCCGTGCCTGAAGAAGCTGTATATCGACGTGATGTTCCTTTCCTGTTAAATGTTAACCATAAGGGAGTTCAATTTTTTGCACCTTTTCCCAAGTTTACAATGACTATGTACTACGATTACTGAAGGAATTTTGGAGGATTTTAGGACATACACCCCCACCCCATATTGGTTGCTTCATTCATATGGTTACAATCGTCCATAAGCATTTCTCCTTTGGATTCATCTGTACTAGTTTTCTTAGGGAATGTTTCATCCAATCCAACCTCCTGTGAAGAAGGCTACATGTTTCTAGATTGTAATCAAATTAATGCCCATGTTAATCATGACAGATCGAAGATGGCATGTTGGTGCATTTTACAAATCCTGCAAACCAAATGGGCGTGTAGCAGTGTTCAAAACTGCATGTAGGCGCTAACACGTTCTCTTCTTTTGCAGCGCATATTAGGCCTGGTGGAAGATGTTGATAATGACAACCACATCGAATGCCTGGATCTGCATCTCTCAAATATTACTTTGAACTCCTACCGAGGGACCCCACCAGAGATTACACTCGCCATGTTCTTTCTTGCCAGAGCAAAGGTGCTGAGGGTACTGAGGTTGAACATGCATTTAATTAGGAAAGATCAATGGTATGTTGCCTAATCACAGACAGTTCATCCGAGTGAACCGTATGCTGTACATCGCACACGCCTTCATCAGGATGCCCGTTTCTTTTGTTCCGCCTCATCGCAAATAGTTCATTGGACTGAACCGTATGCCCTGGATCGCACACGCAACTAAAATCTGAACCGTGTTTGATGCTCCTCCATTGCAAACATTTTGCACCTTTTTTGACGGTTCTTTTACATCCCCGTTTGTGATTAATGCATCGCACACAGTTTCGTGAAAGGGTCTCTGATCGTAGTGTCGCGTTAGCAGCATCCTGCAGTAGTGTTTGGTTCAAGTACTTTTTGGTCCTTGCGGGCTTTCCTATGCATTTGGAACAAGTCAATATAGATCTGATAATATGGTACATCGAAAAGAGTGAAACAGCAGCTAATTACAAGAGCCTCGCAGTGTGCAATATAGGTACAAGATCCTGTCGTCTGTTGGAATTTCACTTTCGTACGGTTGGCCTTGTTCTTTGAACAGTTCACCTACAAGAAGATAGATTTGTGTGGCACATGCGTAAATAGGACTTCAACATGTGATCTGATGACATATATATAATGTACCTGATACATCAGATCGGACCAGTATTTAACGAGGCCTCTCCAGTCTTCATCCGATATATTTTCCAAAGGAGATGTTTGGGCAAGTTCACTATTAGCCTTGCCTTCAAAGTGAGTTTTCCTCAAGTTATACCGATACTGTCGCAGAGCAGACTTGAAAACATGGGTGCAAGCTTGTCTGGTTGCATCATCTTGGCTATCCAACTTGAACCTCATCTATTGAAAATTATGGGAGTCTCATTATCAGCAACCTAGAAAGTATTGGACAGAGCAAGACGATATTACTAGTTTCCATACATAACCATACTTACAGATAATTGGTCGAGGAAGGTGTTGAACTGGGTTTTGTCTTTGTCATTCCTGCGCTGAATCCATGTTGGGAGGATACGTACATGACAACCTAATAGCAACCGCTGCCTGTGATACTAACTTGGCTGACTCTATAGCATCATGTGGCCTTTTTAAACCTGCCTCAAAACGGATCTCCATTCTTCCTCCTCTAGATTTAGTTAACCTATCGAGCATTATCCCTGATGTTTGTTTCCTCTTGCGCCTAGGTGCTAGTCCAACAACAAACATAGGAAGTGTTAGTGTACATCAAACTGTGAGACTACATATAAAGAAGCACGCAACTGTAACTTGGCTCCATCAACTACCTTCTTGCTGTTGAAGCTCACAAAGTTCATCTGATCTTGCCAACTCATCTTGTGTCAAGAGTGCTTCGGAAGTAGTGTCAGGTGGCAAGGGAGCTTGGGAACGTGTTGCTAGCTGAGTTGACCAACGAGTAAATCGTGCAGCTGGTGGTACTGTGGAAGGTGTTGCAACAACTAGGGCTGTCTCTGCTTGTTTGGTGGCAGCTATTTGTTTCTGTTTGGCTTGTTCTGCAGCTCGTGTAGCATGGGATACCCTGTCGGTACAATTTTCCGCTGGACTTTGAGCTTCTATTGCACCATCAGTACCAACAGAATCTGCAGGATTCTTCCACTTCCCTTTCCCTGTCGTTCTGTCTTGCTTCCTCTTTCTCTGTGCCATGTTAAGTCAAGCCGACAAGAAAAACGAATAACAATTTAGTTCTTCAGAACAAATTGATGCGTGATACAGACGAACTAAACTTTGATGTTAGACAACCATATGATAGGAGGATGTAATATGTACGAAAAACAGGACGACATGAGATAACCAGAACTATGATGTGTAAACTAAGCAGAAGACATTTCACTAAATTAGAAGCAATGCAATGGAAGGTAGACACCATATGAAAGATGCTACAAATATCGCTTTGCCAAGTTAACGGTGTCTCATCATAAATGCCATTTAAACAAATGTGAAGCAGTACAAGAAATAAATCATATGCAAGATGCAAACAACATCACACTACCAAGTTAAAGGTCTCTCGTCATTAGTGCCATTGCATATTCACAGCTTATGATGTGTAAACTAAGGAGAAGGCATTTCAACAAATTAGAAGCAATGAAAGCTAGACACCATATGAAAGATGCAACGAATATCACTCTACCAAGTTAAAACTGTCTCGTCATAAGTGCCATTTCAACAAATTAGAAGTAGTACAAGCTAGAAAAGAATGCGAGATGTAACCTATATCACACTCCCAAGTCAAACGTGTCTTATGATAAGTGTGTGTTGCAGGTTACACAACAGTAGTACTTTAATGTAAGAACATGGTGTGATAGACAGATATTGTATGTTCTAGACAGGAACACGTGTCTTATTCACAAGTATAATGTGTAAAGTAAGTAGATGAAATTCAACAAAATTAGAAGAAATACAAGCTAGACATCATACATAACATGCAACCACATATAACAGTGCCAAGTTAGAGGGAGCACCTGTGATGGTGCACTAGGGGAGACGTGCTCATCATCAACACAGCTATGTTGAGTGTCTATGCATGTGTTCTCTTGGAAATCATCTTGGGGGGATGGAGGAGTAGAATCTGTAGAGGCCCTCCGTTTGGAAGGAGCACCATCATCCGCTGCCTTGCTAACTTCCTTCCGCTTTATTGATTTTGAATTGTCAAGTAAAACCGACAAGAAAAAGCAATAAAATTCACTCTTCAGAACTCATTCGTGCATGATACTGACAATCACTACTTTGATGTAAGGCAAACACATGATTCCAGGATGGAATCATACGAAAAACAGGACGACATGGCATATTCACAACTGTTTGTGTAAACTAAGCAGAAACCATTTCAACAAATAAGAAGCAATGCAAGCTAGACACCACATGAAAGATGCAACCAATATGACTCTGCCAAGTTAAAAGCGTCCCATCATAAATGGCATTTCAACAAATTAGAAGCAGCGCATGCTATAAATCATATGAAAGATGCAACTAATATCACACTACATATACTAAAGGTGTCTCGTCATATTGATTTATGCGGGATAAAAAAACAATAGTTTTATGTAAGGACATGCTTAATAGACAGATGTACTATGTACTAAAAACAGGAAGGCATGTCACATTAACAGGTATAATGTATAAACTAAGCAGAATAGCACATGCAATTTAACCAGATTGGAAGAATTACAATCTAGACACCATATGCAACATGCAACCACATATCACGCTGCCAAGTTAGAGCAAGCACCTGCAATGCTAGTGTAGGGGAAATGCGGTAATCAACTATAGAGCTATGTTCACTATCTTCATCTAGCCTTGTTGTTTCTTGAGAATCATGTGGGGAGGCTGACGCTGCAATCTTTAAATGAGGATATTTTCTCACAGTAGTCCACTTGCCTGACTGCCTCATCATAAGTGATTGATGAGGGATACACAAGAACATTAGTTTGATGTAAGAACATGGTTAATAGACAGATGTACTAGTATGTACCAAAAACAGGAAGGCATGTCATATTCAAAGGTATAGTGTGTAAGCTAAGCAGATGCAATTTAACCAAATTGGAAGCAATACAAGCTAGACATCCGGCTGGAGTGGTGAGCATGATCATCTAGGACCTGAGAGCCTGGTGGGAGGCGGGCTGCTTCGCCACCATCGTGGCTTTTTAGTTGGCTTCCAGGTGATGCCTGTCTGTGCTGGGCTTGTCACTGGCTCGGCCAGTGCCCTGACTAGCCATTTGACTTCTGGTGCTCCCGGGATGGTGGTTCATGTAAAAAATATCTTTCCTTACCTTAATAAAGACCGACTTCGGCCTTTCGAATACAAGCTAGACACCATATGCAACATGCAACCACATATGACACCGCGAAGTTAAAGCAGGCACCTGGGATGGTGGTTCATTGGGAGCGAGGTCATCAACTCCAGAGCTACGTTTACCGTCTCCATCTGCTGACACTGCAGCCTTTAAATGGCTGAAACGTGTCTGGCCTAGCCGCGTACCACGCTGGAGCAACTTCTCTCTTTTATTTTCTGCTTCTGTGAAGGCAGCAGAGTCTGAAATACCCTTGCATAAAAACACAATAGTGAGAGTATGGGTGAAGTGTGTGCAGAACTAGTGCACTGTAAAAGTAGCAGATAGCAGGTGGCTGAAAAATAAATGACAGGAGACATATGATAGCTCTACAACATTGCATGGCAAACAAAATTAGATTCTACTCCGTATGATTTTGTAATATATGAGCACAGGAAATGCAGGTACTCCTCCAGCACACCACCACATGTGGTCCTATCAAGATAACAGTCGACTGAAAATAAATAGGTCAGTCAATTTTTTTATGAACCGTCCGATCTATAAGGAACGGGCAGATGGCCTTCGTCTACCTCCCGCCAGTCACTGTTGACGATCTTTCTCGAACCGCCAGCGACCACCGGCCCAGACCCCTGCCTCCGCCGCCCCGCCCTCCCCTCGACCTCACACCACCGCCGTGCTTGGCAGCGCCCCCAGGCCATCCCTTTAATCCCGGTCGACCTCCAGATCGGGCGCCAGCAGCTCTAGGCCCCACACGCCCCTAAGATAAACACTGAGGCGCTGCTTCCCCGGCGTAATAAGCGGACTATCGCCTGTTACGCCGGGGAATGCTTCCGTTAATTGGGAATCAACTGACCAGGAATTGAAATCTAGGGGGGCGACGGACCTCTAGCTAAGGTGAAATAGTATATGAGGAGAAACCTTGTGCATCGCGAGTAACTAGGAACATCTAGTATCAAGAAGAAGCGGTCAACTAGTGTCTTCTATGGGATGAATACCGTGCAAGCAGACACGTAAGACTTGCACGAATAAGGGAAGAGGAGTACCATTTTCGGTTGCCAGTGTGGTCGCCTCCACATGTCATGCCGATCTTCTTATTTTTGTCGGGGAAACCGATGTTTTGGAGGAGGGTGCAGGCTTGGACGAACCCATGGCCAAATTGTTGAGTGTGTTGCCGTGGCCATATGTCGGCGGAGGGGAAGCAGATCCGAGGCGGCAAAGGACGGCGTAGCAGGAACAACTCCGGTGTGGTGGACGGTGGCAAAGTTGAAGCGGTAGCAGTGAGGCACAGGACGGCGTGGTTGAACTGGCTCGGGTACGGACGGCTCGGCCTCGACTTCAACTACTAGCCTTGGAGGGCGTTGCGGTTGATGTTGCGGTGGACGACGACGTCGGGGTATCGGCTCCAGCATGACGGAGGAGGGCGGCGGTTGATGGGTGGGATGGGGTGGCGGATGGAGGACGCCGAGGTTTCACGGCTGGTGGAGAGGTAGTTTTGGCGCCCACGGAGTACAAATGGGGAATCGGACATGGGGGGCGGGGGCAGGAGGAGCTAAGGGAGAACCATGTTTCGGTCTGGGACGCGCTTGTTTTTGGCATTTTTTGAACAGATGGGACGCGCTTGTTTGAAATTTGGGGAAAGTACACACTTTGCCCCCCTCTTAAATTTCGGACCTACTGCGGGTCGGGGGTAGGATGGTAATCCCAGGTGTCCCAAATAGTGGGCGGGAGCGATTTCGGCCGCGCGCATGTGTGCTTAGGCGGCCATTGTGTATGAATGTTTTTCGGAGGCGGTTGCGTGGCATCTAGATGAAGCCCCAAACCTACCCCGGTTTAGACCTTTGGACGTCGGGCCGGTAGGTTTCACGGGTCGGAGTTAGAAAAGTAATTTCCTTCTACTACTACCAACCATTGGTCTCACGCGGTTTCGGGCGAGTAGAGGCTCTTTTGGCGCTTCATTCGAAATTTTGAAATAGAAGCATTCACGTTTAGAGTACTCTTGAACTTTGAGGATTGACCTAAATAGACAACGTTAAATTTGACCTTGTATGTTTGAAAACCTCATTAAATTATCCACTTCTTTTTGAAATTTTGACACTTGAAAATCCTATAACTACGATTATTTTGGAATGGAGGAGCTAAATTTGAATCTATTTTGTACACGACTATATATGCTATTATGTACAAAATCAGAGCAAAGATTGGTCCCCCATAATTTAGGTATGATTTACAAATGCCATGATATCGAATTCAAATAATTGAATGGACTTCATGTTGAATTCGATTTTTTTAAACCACCTTAAGTTGAATTCAAATGTATACTAGTTCATAGCTAGCTATTTATAATGTTCATTGTGTAACTTCCGTATGTATAATGTGCTTTACACACACAACATGAACTATACTCACGTTTATATTCGATTGCTAAAGTGATGCATTGTCTGGAGTTCAAAATACTAACTACGTGGATCAATTATGTCGGTGTTCTAGGATCGGGGGTCCCCAGACTTGCCTGCCTGCGGCCCAGGGCGTGGCTGTGCTAGCAGGCCCGTACGGCCCACCTTCATCAACAAGGCGTTCAAGACCCTCGCGAGGGGCCAAGCCTCGCGAGGCGGACGACACAAGACCTCTTCAGGAGCAACCTCACCAGGTTGGCTCGCGAGGAGCGGAGAGATCAAGGCAGGGCAAACCTCGCGGGGTTCTCATGATGTGAGCCATGATGATCGAGACCAGGCGGGTGCCAGGTGGGTGCCAGCGCGCGCAGCATCCTTATTTCCTCTTTGGTGCTAAGGGGGGCAAGTGCAGGCGCAGAGTACCGAGGCATCAAGCAAAGGTTTCCATATCAGTGCAACGAGACAAAGACCAGTAGGACAGCAAGACGGAGGTCACCATGGAGCCCAAGGCGGCGTCACCACCATAGCCTTTTGCAGGCGAAGACCACTTTTGTCAGGATAAGCTGTACTAGCTGTCCCCTTTCAAATTGGCCGTTGTTGGCTCCCTTCCCGCTCAATATTTGGGGAGAGGACCAGGGCCTATATAAGCAGAAGTAGCCACCACCGCAGAGGGGACATCTGACCTAGATCCGAATGAAGCCTCAGACATCTCACCTAGGTCCGAACTGATAGGAGGCATCTGATCCTTAGCCAGTCCTTAGCCACACACCGAGCACAAGAACACCTCAACCTCAGGAGGTTGTTCTTCCCCTTGTACTGTTCATCATCAGCCCAAGAGGCAATCCACCACCACCACACTGGAGTAGGGTATTACACCACAATGGTGGCCCAAACCAGTATAAATATTGTGTCTTTTGTGTTGTGAGTTCGTCGAGTTCGTCCGTGAGATCTTAGCGAGCTAGGGCGTGGATCGGTAGGGAGGAGAGAACTTTGCGCGCACCCCAGACTTCGAACCTTAAGGGATTTGCCGGAACCCGTGATCTGACATTTGGCGCACCAGGTAGGGGTGCACCGAAGCTTCCTTTTCGTCGCTCCGCGTCCAGTTGCTCCGTCATCTCCATGGCGGACGCCGTACTCGTGCTCAGCGCCGGGCTGCCCTCGCCACCCGCGTAGCTCAGACGGCTCCCGTCGGCGGGCCACCTCGTCGTTCGCCGTCCCCTGCCGCCAACGCCGCTACCGGCCCGGCAGGGAACAAGCAGCAAGCGTCCTCGCTGCACCCCTCGGTGCGGCGGGATGGCCGCACCGCCACCCCATCGTCGACTCCTGCTGGTTCGTCATTCCACGCTTGTCGCGCTCCCATGGATGCATGGGTCGCACTCCTCATGGCGCATGAGCTCCTGCACTACCGCCCGGTCAATGACCTCTACGAGGACTGGCTCGACCGCATCGCCGAGCTTGTCTGCGCTGCAGGGGGCTCCCCTGCGCCGTCCCTCTCGCCACCTCGCCCTCCGCCAGCTACAGGCGACGCAGCTCACGGAGCACCTCCGCCACCTCTGCCCCAAGACGGCGCCCTGGCGCCAAGGCACGCGCCTCCATGATGCGACCCGCCGCATCCGGCGCCCGCGCGTGAAGAAAGAAGCTGTCAAGAAGTCCCTCGACCGCAAGGGAACGCTCCGCCACTCCTCGCACCGCCGCGCCAGGATCGTCTGCCGCGGCCGGGCCCTGCGCAGCTTGCCGAAGCAGCGCGTGGGCATCAAGACCAGGCTCTGCCTCCAAGACAGGCCCCGGCGACCACGGCCGACTGTCGCGCCTTCACTCCCGAGCTGTGTAGCGTTTCCTGGCCGGGCAAGTTCAAGCCAAATCTGCCTCCTCGCTATGACGGCACCCCTGACCCTGCGGAGTTCCTGTAGCTCTATGAGCTGAGCATCGAGGCGGCTAACGGCGACGAGAAAGTCATGGCGAACTGGTTCCCTATGGCGCTCAAAGACGGCGCCCGTTCGTGGCTCCCGAACCTACCTCCAGGCTCGATTTCCTCCTGGGACGAGATGCGCGATCGCTTCGTCGCCAACTTCCAGGGCACTCGCGAACGCCCACCGGCCGCGGGAGACCTGCGTCGCGTCAAGCAACAACCAGGAGAGACCCTCCAGAAGTACATCCAGCGCTTCAACAATGTTCACCTCAAGATCCCCAAGGTGACGGACGAGGCCATCATCTCCGCGTTCTCTGATGGCGTCCGCAATGTCAAGATGAAGGAGGAGCTCGCTATCCACGAGGAGATGTGCACCTCTCAGGAGTTGTTCAACCTGGCGACCAAGTGCGCAAGAGCTGAGGAAGGGCGCCTCTCCCTCCTCGAGCTGCCGGCTGCGGACCCGAAGGAGAAGAAAGCCAAGGCCAAGGACGTGAAGCGCAAGGGAGCAGCAGTGCTCGCGGCGGAGCCGGACAACAAGCGCGGCAGAGATCAGCACGAGTCATCCAAGAGCAGCCGACCGTTCTGCGCCTTCCACAACCTGCATACCCACAACACCAGCGACTGTCAAGAGCTCAGAGCCATTCGGGAAGGACGCAACGGTCGACGCCCCGAGCGCAGCGACCGGGGTTACGGCCGAGGGGGAGGACGTGGTGGCGGACGCTGGGACGACTGTGGCCCGCGCCAGGAGTGGCGCGTGAAGGAAATAGGCCCTAGAGGCAATAATAAAGTTATTATTTATTTCCTTATATCATGATAAATGTTTATTATTCATGCTAGAATTGTATTAACCGCAAACATGATACATGTGTGATACATAGACAAACAGAGTGTCACTAGTATGCCTCTACTTGACTAGCTCGTTGATCAAAGATGGTTATGTTTCCTAGCCATAGACATGAGTTTTCATTTGATTAACGGGATCACATCATTAGGAGAATGATGTGATTGACTTGACCCATTCCGTTAGCTTAGCACTCGATCGTTTAGTATGTTGCTATTGCTTTCTTCATGACTTATACATGTTCCTATGACTATGAGATTATGCAACTCCCGTTTACCGGAGGAACACTTTGTGTGCTATAAAACGTCACAACGTAACTGGGTGATTATAAAGGTGCTCTACAGGTGTCTCCGAAGGTACTTGTTGGGTTGGCATATTTCGAGATTAGGATTTGTCACTCCGATTGTCGGAGAGGTGTCTCTGGGCCCACTCAGTAATACACATCACTATAAGCATTGCAAGCATCGTAACTAATGAGTTAGTTGCGGGATGATGTATTATGGAACGAGTAAAGAGACTTGCCAGTAACGAGATTGAACTAGGTATCGAGATACCAACGATCGAATCTCGGGCAAGTAACATACTGATGACAAAGGGAACAACGTATGTTGTTATGCAGTCTGACCGATAAAGATCTTCCTAGAATATGTGGGAACCAATATGAGCATCCAGGTTCCGCTATTGGTTATTGACCGGAGAGGTGTCTCGGTCATGTCTACATAGTTCTCGAACCCGTAGGGTCCGCACGCTTAACGTTACGATGACAGTTTTATTATGAGTTTATGAGTTTTTATGTACCGAAGGAGTTCGGAGTCCCGGATGAGATCGGGGACATGACGAGGAGTCTCGAAATGGTTGAGACGTAAAGATCGATATATTGGATGACTATATTCGGACATCGGAAAGGTTCCGAGTGATTCAGGTATTTTTCGGAGTACCGGAGAGTTACGGGAATTCGTATTGGGCCTTAATGGGCCATACGGGAAAGGAGAGAAAGGACCCAAAGGGTGGCCGCACCCTCCCCATGGACTAGTCCGAATTGGACTAGGGAGGGGGGCTTCCCCTTCCTTCCTTCTCCTTCTCCCTTCCCTTCTCCTATTCCAACAAGGAAAGGAGGAGTCCTACTCCCGGTGGGAGTAGGACTCCCCCCTTGGCGCGCCCTCCTCCTAGGCCGGCCGCCTCCCCCCTTGCTCCTTTATATACGGGGGCAGGGAGGCACCCCAAAGACACAACAATTGATCATTGATCTCTTAGCCGTGTGCGGTGCCCCCCTCCACCATATTACACCTCGATAATATCGTAGCGGTGCTTAGGCGAAGCCCTGCGTCGGTAGAACATCATCATCGTCACCACACCGTCGTGCTGACAAAACTCTCCCTCAACACTCGGTTGGATCGGAGTTCGAGGGACGTCATCGAGCTGAACGTGTGCTGAACTCGGAGGTGCCGTGCGTTCGGTAATTGATCGGTCGAATCGTGAAGACGTACGACTACATCAACCGCGTTGTGTTAACGCTTCCGCTTTCGGTCTATGAGGGTACGTAGACAACACTCTCCCCTCTTGTTGCTATGCATCACCATGATCTTACGTGTGCGTAGGATTTTTTTGAAATTACTACGTTCCCCAACGGTGGCATCCGAGCCTGGTTTTATGCGTTGATGTTATATGCACGAGTAGAACACAAGTGAGTTGTGGGTGATATAAGTCATACTGCTTACCAGCATGTCATATTTTGGTTCTGCGGTATTGTGAGATGAAGCGACGCGGATCGTCATTACGCGTACGCTTACGCGAGACTGGTTTCACCGTTGCGAGCACTCGTTGCTTAAAGGTGACTGGCGGGTGTCTGTCTCTCTCACTTTAGTTGAACCGAGTGTGGCTACGCCCGGTCCTTGTGAAGGTTAAAACAGCACCAACTTGACAAACTATCGTTGTGGTTTTGATGCGTAGGTAAGAACGGTTCTTGCTAAGCCCGTAGCAGCCACGTAAAACTTGCAACAACAAAGTAGAGGACGTCTAACTTGTTTTTGCAGGGCATGTTGTGATGTGATATGGTCAAGACATGATGCTATATTTTATTGTATGAGATGATCATGTTTTGTAACCGAGTTATCGGCAACTGGCAGGAGCCATGTGGTTGTCGCTTTATTGTATGCAATGCAATCGCCATGTAATTGTTTTACATTATCACTAAGCGGTAGCGATAGTCGTAAAAGCAATAGTTGGCGAGACGACAACGATGCTAGATCAAGGTGTCGCGCCGGTGACGATGGTGATCATGACGGTGCTTCGGAGATGGAGATCACAAGCACAAGATGATGATGGCCATATCATATCACTTATATTGGTTGCATGTGATGTTTATCTTTTATGCATCTTATCTTGCTTTGATTGACGGTAGCATTATACGATGATCTCTCACTAAAATTTCAAGATAAAAGTGTTCTCCCTGAGTATGCACCGTTGCCAAAGTTCGTCGTGCCCAGACACCACGTGATGATCGGGTGTGATAAGCTCTGCGTCCATCTACAACGGGTGCAAGCCAGTTTTGCACACGCAGAATACTCAGGTTAAACTTGACGAACCTAGCATATGCAGATATGGCCTCAGAACACTGAGACCGAAAGGTCGAGCGTGAATCATATAGTAGATATGATCAACATAGTGATGTTCACCATTGAAAACTACTCCATTTCACGTGATGATCGGCTATGGTTTAGTTGATTTGGATCACGTAATCACTTAGATGATTAGAGGGATGTCTATCTAAGTGGGAGTTCTTAAGTAATATGATTAATTGAACTTAAATTTATCATGAACTTAGTCCTGGTAGTATTTTGCAAATTATGTTGTAGATCAATAGCTCAAGCTGTTGATTCCCTGTGTTTATTTTGATATGTTCCTAGAGAAAAATTATGTTGAAAGATGTTAGTAGCAATGATGCGGATTGGATCCGTGATCTGAGGATTATCCTCATTGCTGCACAGAAGAATTATGTCCTTGATGCACCGCTAGGTGACAGACCTATTGCAGGAGCAGATGCAGACGTTATGAACGTTTGGCTAGCTCAATATGATGACTACTTGATAGTTTAGTGCACCATGCTTAACGGCTTAGAATCGGGACTTCAAAGACGTTTTGAATGTCATGGACCATATGAGATGTTCCAGGAGTTGAAGTTAATATTTCAAGAAAATACCCGAGTTGAGAGATATGAAGTCTCCAACAAGTTCTATAGCTAAAAGATGGAGGAGAATAGCTCAAGCAGTGAGCATGTGCTCAGATTGTCTGGGTACTACAATCGCTTGAATCAAGTGGGAGTTAATCTTCCAGATAAAATAGTGATTGACAGAATTCTCTAGTCACCATCACCAAGTTAGTAGAACTTCGTGATGAACTATAGTATGCAAGGGATGACGAAAGTAATTCCCGAGCTCTTCGTGATGCTGAAATAGACGAAGGTAGAAATCAAGAGAAACATCAAGTGTTGATGGTTGACGAGACCACTAGTTTCAAGAAAAGGGCAAAGGGAAGAAGGGGAACTTCAAGAAGAACGGCAAGCAAGTTGCTGCTCAAGTGAAAAAGCCTAAGTCTGGTCCTAAGCCTGAGACTAAGTGCTTCTACTGCAAAGGGACTGGTCACCGGAAGCGGAACTACCCCAACTATTTGGTGGATAAGATGGATGGCAAAGTGAAGAAAGGTATATTGGATATACATGTTATTGATGTGTACTTTACTAGTGTTTATAGCAACCCCTCGGTATTTGATACTGGTTCAGTTGCTAAGAGTAGTAACTCGAAACGGGAGTTGCAGAATAAACAGAGACTAGTAAAAGGCAAGGTGACGATGTGTGTTGGAAGTAGTTCCAAGATTGATATGATCATCATCGCACACTCCCTATACTTTCGGGATTAGTGTTGAAACTAAATAAGTGTTATTTGGTGTTTGCGTTGAGCATGAATATGATTTGATCATGCTTGTTGCAATACGGTTATTCATTTAAATTAGAGAATAATTGTTGTTCTGTTTACATGAATAAAACCTTCTATGGTCATACACCCAATAAAATGGTTTGTTGGATCTCGATCGTAGTGATACACATATTCATAATAATGAAGCCAAAAGATGCAAAGTTAATAATGATATTGCAACTTATTTGTGGCACTGCAGTTTAGGTCATATTGGTGTAAAGCGCATGAAGAAACTCCATACTGATGGGATTTTGGAATCACTTGATTATGAATCACTTGATGCTTGCGAACCGTGCCTCATGGGCAAGATGACTAAAACGCCGTTCTCGGGAACTATGGAGAGAGCAACAGATTTGTTGGAAATCATACATACAGATGTATGTGGTCCGATGAATATTGAGGCGCGTGGCGGATATCGTTATTTTCTCACCTTCACAGATGATTTGAGCAGATATGGGTATATCTACTTAATGAAACATAAGTCTGAAACATTTGAAAACTTCAAAGAATTTCAGAGCGAAGTTGAAAATCATCGTAACAAGAAAATAAAGTTTCTACGATCAGATTGTGGAGGAGAATATTTGAGTTACGAGTTTGGCCTACATTTGAAACAATGCGGAATAGTTTCGCAACTCACGCCACCCGGAACACCACAACGTAATGGTGTGTCCGAACGTCGTAATCGTACTTTACTAGATATGGTGCGATCTATGATGTCTCTTACTGATTTACCGCTATCGTTTTGGGGTTATGCATTAGAGACAGCTACATTCACGTTAAATAGGGTACCATCTAAATCCATTGAGACGACATCTTATGAACTGTGGTTTGTCAAGAAACCAAAGTTGTCGTTTCTTAAAGTTTGGGGTTGCGATGCTAATGTGAAAAGTTTCATCCTGATAAGCTCAAACCCAAATCGGAGAAATGTGTCTTCATAGGATACCCAAAGGAGACAGTTGGGTACACCTTCTATCACAGATCCGAAGGCAAGACATTCGTTGCTAAGTATGGATCCTTTCTAGAGAAGGAGTTTCTCTCGAAAGAAGTGAGTGGGGGGAAAGTAGAACTTGATGAGGTAATTGTACCTGCTCCCTTATTGGAAAGTAGTTCATCGCAGAAACCAGTTTCTGTGACGCCTATACCAATTAGTGAGGAAGTTAATGATGATGATCATGGAACTTCAGATCAAGTTATTACTGAACCTCGTAGGTCAACCAGAGTAAGATCCGCACCAGAGTGGTACAGTAATCCTGTTCTGGAGGTTATGTTACTAGACCATGACGAACCTACGAACTATGAAGAAGCGATGGTGAGCCCAGATTCCGCAAAATGGCTTGAGCCCTTGAAATCTGAGATGAGATCCATGTATGAGAACAAAGTACGGACTTTGATTGACTTGCCCAATGATCGGCGAGCCATTGAGATTAAATGGATCTTCAAGAGGAAGACGGACGCTGATAGTAGTGTTACTATCTACAAAGCTAGAATTGTCGCAAAAGGTTTTCGACAAGTTTAAGGTGTTGACTACGATGAGAGTTTCTCACTCGTATCTATGCTTAAGTCTGTCCAAACCATGTTAGCAATTGCCGCATTTTATGAAATCTGGCAAATGGATAAACAAAACTGCATTCCTTAATAGATTTATTAAAGAAGAGTTGTATATGATGCAACCAGAAGGTTTTGTCAATCCTAAAGGTGCTAACAAAATATGCAAGCTCCAGCGATCCATCTATGGACTGGTGCAAGTATCTCGGAGTTGGAATATACGCTTTGATATGTTGATCAAAGGATATAGTTTTATACAGACTTGCGGTGAAGCCTGTATTTACAAGAAAGTGAGTGGGAGCACTACAGCATTTCTGATAAGTATATGTGAATGACATATTGTTGATCAGAAATAATGTAGAATTATTCTGCAAAGCATAAAGGAGTGTTTGAAAGGAGTTTTTCAAAGAAATACCTCGGTGAAGCTGCTTACATATTGAGCATCAAGATCTATAGAGATAGATCAAGACGCTTGATAAGTTTTTTCAATGAGTACATACCTTAACAAGATTTTGAAGTAGTTCAAAATGGAACAGTCAAAGAAAGAGTTTCTTGCCTGTGTTACAAGGTGTGAAATTGAATAAGACTCAAAGCCCGACCACGGCAGAAGATAGAAAAAGAATGAAAGTCATTCCCTATCCCTCGGCCATAGGTTCTATAAAGTATGCCATGCTGTGTACCAGATCTATTGTATACCCTACACTGATTTTGGCAAGGGAGTACAATAGTGATCTAGGAGTAGATCACTGGACAGCGGTCAAAATTATCCTTACTGGAATAAGGATATGTTTCTCGATTATGGAAGTGACAAAAGGTTCGTCATAAAGGGTTACGTCGATGCAAGTTTTGACACTAATCTAGATGACTCTAAGTCTCGGTCTAGATACATATTGAAAGAGGGAGCAATTAGCTAGAGTAGCTCCATGCAGAGCATTGTAGACATAGAAATTTGCAAAATACTTACGGATATGAATGTGACAGACCCGTTGACTAAAATTATCTCACAAGCAAAACATGATCACACCTTAGTACTCTTTGGGTGTTAATCACATAAGCGATGTGAACTAGATTCCTGACTCTAGTAAACCCTTTGGGTGTTGGTCACATGACGATGTGAATTATGGGTGTTAATCACATGGTGATGTGAACTATTGATGTTAAATCACATGGCGATGTGAACTAGATTATTGACTCTAGTGCAAGTGGGAGACTGAAGGAAATATGCCCTAGAGGCAATAATAAAGTTATTATTTATTTCCTTATATCATGATAAATGTTTATTATTCATGCTAGAATTGTATTAACCGGAAACATGATACATGTGTGAATACATAGACAAACTAGTATGCCTCTACTTGACTAGCTCGTTGATCAAAGATGGTTATGTTTCCTAGCCATAGACATGAGTTGTCATTTGATTAACGAGATCACATCATTAGGAGAATGATGTGATTGACTTGACCCATTCCGTTAGCTTAGCACTCGATCGTTTAATATGTTGCTATTGCTTTCTTCATGACTTATACATGTTCCTATGACTATGAGATTATGCAACTCCCGTTTACCGGAGGAACACTTTGTGTGCTATAAAACGTCACAACGTAACTGGGTGATTATAAAGGTGCTCTACAGGTGTCTCCGAAGGTACTTGTTGGGTTGGCGTATTTCGAGATTAGGATTTGTCACTCCGATTGTCGGAGAGGTGTCTCTGGGCCCACTCAGTAATACACATCACTATAAGCCTTGCAAGCATTGTAACTAATGAGTTAGTTGCGGGGTGATGTATTACGGAACGAGTAAAGAGACTTGCCAGTAACAAGATTGAACTAGGTATCGAGATACCAACGATCGAATCTCGGGCAAGTAACATACCGATGACAAAGGGAACAACGTATGTTGTTATGCGGTCTGACCGATAAAGATCTTCGTAGAATATGTGGGAACCAATATGAGCATCCAGGTTCCGCTATTGGTTATTGACCGGAGAGGTGTCTCGGTCATGTCTACATAGTTCTCGAACCCGTAGGGTCCGCACGCTTAACGTTACGATGACAGTTTTATTATGAGTTTATGAGTTTTGATGTACCGAAGGAGTTCGGAGTCCCGGATGAGATCGGGGACAGGACGAGGAGTCTCGAAATGGTCGAGACGTAAAGATCGATATATTGTACGACTATATTCGGACATCGGAAAGGTTCCGAGTGATTCGTGTATTTTTCGGAGTACCGGAGAGTTACGGGAATTCGTATTGGGCCTTAATGGGCCATACGGGAAAGGAGAGAAAGGCCCCAAAGGGTGGCCGCACCCCTTCCCATGGACTAGTCCGAATTGGACTAGGGAGGGGGGCGCCCCCTTCCTTCCTTCTCCTTCTCCCTTCCCTTCTCCTATTCCAACAAGGAAAGGAGGAGTCCTACTCCCGGTGGGAGTAGGACTCCCCCCTTGGCATGCCCTCCTCCTAGGCTGGCCGCCTCCCCCCTTGCTCCTTTATATACGGGGACAGGGAGGCACCCAAAGACACAACAATTGATCATTGATCTCTTAGCCGTGTGCGGTGCCCCCCTCCACCATATTACACCTCGATAATATCGTAGCGGTGCTTAGGCGAAGCCCTGCATCGGTAGAACATCATCATCGTCACCACGCCGTTGTGCTGACGAAACTCTCCCTCAACACTCGGTTGGATCGGAGTTCGAGGGACGTCATCGAGCTGAACGTGTGCTGAACTCGGAGGTGCCGTGCGTTCGGTAATTGATCGGTCGAATCGTGAAGACGTACGACTACATCAACCGCGTTGTGTTAACGCTTCCGCTTTCGGTCTACGAGGGTACGTAGACAACACTCTCCCCTCTTGTTGCTATACATCACCATGATCTTGCGTGTGCGTAGGATTTTTTTTTGAAATTACTACGTTCCCCAATAGCGCAACCGGCCTCGTGAGGGCCGCAGGCAGGATCAGCCTCGCGAGGGCGCCTGGAGGGACCAGCCTCGTGAGGATCGACCTCAGGGCAACGCCGGCCTTCCCCCACTACCGCCACCACCAAGAAGGAATGACGACCATCATCAAGACGAGGGGGCTGGGGGCTTCCAGGAGCCGCATGCTATCGCCTGCATCTTGGGCGGAGCTCAGGCCCTAGCCTCGCAGCGTATCTTCAAACAGTTTGCTCGTGAAGTGAATGCAGTCCTCCCCAAGCTTGAGGCCACACGCCCACTCAGGTGGTCCAAGTGCACCATCACCTTCAGTTCGGCGGATCAGCCCAAATGCGTGGCCACCGCTGGCGCCCTCCCGATGCTTTGTTCCCCAGTCATCAGCAACGTGCAAGTTACCAGAACCCTCGTTGACGGAGGCGCAGGGCTCAACGTCCTGTCCGTCGACACGTTCGACAACCTCCAAGTGCCGTATGATCAGCTTCAGCCTACCAAGCCTTTCTCAGGAGTGACCGACGGCTCCACCATGCCGATAGGGCAGGTCCGCCTCCCTGTCACCTTCGGAGAACGCAAGAACTACCGCACCGAGCTCATCGACTTCGATGTCGCGCACATCCATCTACCGTACAATGCCATCCTCGGGTATCCAGCCCTGGCCAAGTTCATGGCGGTGACCCATCACGGCTACAATGTCCTCAAGATGCCGGGAAGCGGCGGAATCATCACAGTCCCATGTGAAGAAAGAGACGCGGTGTGCTCCCTCGAGCGTGCCTTTCAAGCTGCAGCAATCGGCGACCCCGACAGCAAGAGCGAGTGCCCTCCTGAGGCCACCCCCAAGATGAAAAAGCAGATGCGCCATGCAGGACCTCAGGAGGGTGGCGTCGCGACTAGAACCTCGTCAGGATCAGCGCCCGCGCCAGGGGCGCCTCCCTCCATCGCATAGGAAGGCGCGCCCGGCGCCCTTCTCGGGCAGGGCTCGGGGGCTCTCTTTTGGAGGGCCTCAGACCTTGCCAACATCACGAGGGAGGCACTCGGGCACCACTTGGAGGCGTGCTTCACGAGGCATTTCCCTCAGGCGGACACAGGGCAAGGAGCACCCACCGGTCAGGAATTCATCACCAAGACCAATCAGGAACTGCAAGATGCAAGGGCCATGCGCGGCGACCGCCGCTCACGAGGCGCAGCTCCCCATCCAGGCGAGGATGCCGGGCTGCGCGTCTGCATCGACGTCCCAGGGCTCAACAGGGCCGCATCTCAGGAGCTCTTCTGGCCTTCGCGCGTGGGCCGCTGCGAGGGTCCACCGCACAGCTACGTCCGCATGCCTTTTGGCCTGCCGAGCGTGACGTTCGTCTACCAGCGCAACTTGCGGCGCATCCTGGCGGCTCAGGAGGCCAGGCACCACGCCGTTCTGGCGGAGATGGAGACGGTCCTCAAGGAACCGCCTGGGCCCCCAGAGCCTCCTGAGGCTCAGGGGTCCGGTGGCTCATGAGGAGCAACTCCTTCGCCGCGTACCTTCAGCTGCACCGACATCCCTTCATCAACAGAACCAGGTGGTCATAGTAAAAAAAACAGAACCAGGTGACATTTTCCAAGTTTATTTAGCCGGGAGCGCCCCTCGGGCTGCATCATTCCCAGGCCACGTGGGTCCATCCCTGTGGCATGTATCCCTTTTCTTATGTCTTTAGCTTACCTTGCTGGGGGCGCCCCTCGGGCTGCATAATCCCCAAGCCGCTCGGGCCTGACCCAGTGGCATGTATCTTCCATGCATTTACCTAAGCCGGTTTGCTTCCCATGCTTAACCTATCTATGACTATCGCCCGCTTGACTCTCGCCTCCCACGGGGGCTGCTCGCACTAGCACGACGCTTGTGCATGGGTCCGTCCCTGGAACATTGACAAATCTGAGCGGTCGGGCTCTAGCTCGCGGCGCGCCCCGCACACGTCACCTCACCAGGCCCTCAGTGCCTTCCCCTCCTCGCGAAGCAACCGGGCGGACTGACAACCGTAATAGCAAGCTATGTTTCTCCTTGTGCTGACTCGCAGGAATCTCATGAGAATGACAGCAGGCGGCACCGCGAGCTCCCTTTTCTCCCATGCGACCCGCTTGCGCGTTAAAAGGGGGGCTCTTGAGCATCGCGACTCAGGAGATCTTACTAGCTCTCCAGCCATCACCCCCTGGCCTTGACCATGGCACGCGACCTGGCATACCAGCGGCAGCTGAGCTCACTCGATGGCCGGGACCTAAGGACGTAGAGCACAAAGGAGAGCATGGAGAAGAGGGGGAGGCTCGTATGGGCCTGGCCTAGCTACGCATTATCGCGGCGCATCGCAGGGAATCAACCCAAACCGCCAAGATAAGTCTCGCGCTCAGATTGGCTAATCATTGGAGCCTAAGGGTCATGCTCGCCGCAGCCCTGTTGCGGCCACGTCGCCTCCCTTTCTTGCCTTACCATGGCTGCTTGAGCGCTAAAGGGAACCTCCTGAGCATCGCGCCTCAGGGGCTCTTACTGGACCTCGGGCCGGTCACCTCCTGGCCTTGACCACGGCACGTGACCTGGCATACCAGCGACGGCTGCAGCCTGCCTGGGGACCGGGACCTGTCGGCATAGAGCAACAAGCCATCGCGAGGTTGGAAAGGGGAGACCGAGCCTGGACAGGACATGCATCCGCAAATTTCCATAATAAGGAAGATATACACAAAAGACATTACAGATCCTTTACACACCCCCATGGGGTACTTCTTGATTCCTCGCAGGGAACAAAAGACGGGAACCTAGGAGAACCTTATCTACACCCTCCCGTGGCCGACGCCATCATCAACAGTGGGCCGCGGGAGGCCGGCGCCAACCCCATCCAGATCAGCGATGGCGACGGCTGGACGCCGCAGCCTTGCTCTGGGCTCGCCGAGAGCTCGGGGGCACGTAGCTGTTGTTGCTCGTCTCCGGAGTCTCGTAGAGCTCAGGAGAACCGCTGGACTCCCAAGAGTCGCTGCTGCTGGAGGTGGCGTAGTCCGGACGCGCATCGCCCTGGCGCACCCCTCCAGGGCAGCACTCCAGGCGGCGGCCCTCCGCATCGAAGACCTTGAAGAACAGCGTGGAGGCGCCGTCATACTCGAAGTGGATTGCGAGGGCGCCCTCAACGCGGCAAACCCGTGCAATCTCACCCCAGCCACGAGTCATGAAGATCTTGCCGGAGGAGACCACCTCAACCTCTGCTCCGGTCGCCGGAGCGTTGTAGTCAGCATGCTGCAACTAGAGCTCGAGGGGCCCCCCTCGGTGGGATCGCGTCAAAGAAGAACCGCGGGAAGCGGATCCAGGTGCTTGGGGGCATCGCCTCCCACAGCACGAGCTCGTGAGAGGAGTCCGCAGCGTGGATTCCAGGGGCGATGGCGCGTGTCGCCATCACGCGGCTACCGCGGACGCGGCGCGGGCGGCGCCGCTTGGCGCTCCTTCCTCCTGAGCCCTCGGCTTGGGCATACAAGGGCAGCGGGTACCCTGGAGGCGGCCATTCACACCAGGGCCTCGTCACCTCCGCCCTCACGACAATGTCGCGGCGGTGGACCGGCCTCTTCTTCAGTGGAAGGGGCCCTGGCTCGTCGCGAGGAGCCTTTCCTTTCTCTTCAGCGGAGAACCTTTGGATCGGCGCCATCAGAGTTGCTGCTAGCAGAAGGGCAAGGAGGAAGAAGCAAACATGATGGAGAGAAATGGCAACGGGGGCTTTGCTCCCCCTCCCCATTTATAGCGGAAGCAGGCCAACCGGCGCCTCCCACGATCACAGGTAATGATGATTTTCCCTTGCATGTCGCAGGGGCTTGTCAAGTCGGGCAGTTGCCGAGGCAACATGGGGAAGCAGAGAAGTCCACGTCCAATCAACCGCCACGCGTCGACCAAGGCCGCTGGCTTTTGGGGTCCGCGGCGCTATGTACTTGACCTTTGGCTTCGCCTCGAAGCCAAGCCCGAGCGCGCCTTGCGCCCGGGGGCTACTGTCGGTGTACTGGGAACGGGTGTCCCCAGACTTGCCTGCCTGCGGCCCATGGCGTGGCTGTGCTAGCTGGCCCATACGGCCAACCTTCATCAACAAGGCGTTCAAGACCCTCGCGAGGGGCCAAGCCTCGCGAGGCGGACGACACAAGACCTCTTCAGGAGCAACCTCACCAGGTTGGCTCACGAGGAGCGGAGAGATCAAGGCAGGGCAAACCTCGCAAGGTTCTCGTGACGTGAGCCATGACGATCGAGACCAGGTGGGCGCCAGGCGGGTGCTAGCGCGCGCAGCGTCCTTGTTTTCTCTTTGGTGCTAAGGTGGCAAGCGCAGGCGCAGAGTACCGAGGCATCAAGCAAAGGTTTCCATATCAGTGCAACGAGACCAAGACTAGCAGGATGGCAAGACGGAGGTCACCATGGAGCCCAAGGCGGCGGCACCACCAGAGACTTTTGCAGGCTGATACGTCTCCAACATATCTATAATTTTTTCTTGTTCCATGCTATATTATATTCTGTTTTGGATGTTTAATGGGCTTTATTATACACTTTTATATTATTTTTGGGACTAACCTATTAACCGGAGGCCCAGCCCAGATTGCTGTTTTTTTGCCTATTTCAGTGTTTCGAAGGAAAAGGATATCAAACGGAGTCCAAATGGAATGAAACCTTCGGGAACGTGATTTTCGGAACAAACGTGATCCAGAGGACTTGGAGTCTACGTAAAGCAATCAACAAGGAAGGCACGAGGTAGGGGGCGCGCCTGCCCCCCTGGGCACGCCCTCCACCCTCGTGGGCCCCTCGTTGCTCCACCGACGTACTTCTTCCTCCTATATATACCAATATACCCTGGAAACATCATATACGGAGCCAAAAACCCTATTTCCACCGCCGCAACCTTCTGTACCCGTGAGATCCCATCTTGGGGCCTTTTCCGGCGCTCCGTCGGAGGGGGCATTGATCACGGAGGGCTTCTACACCAACACCATAGCCTCTCCGATGATGTGTGAGTAGTTTACCTCAGACCTTCGGGTCCGTAGTTATTAGCTAGATGGCTTCTTCTCTCTCTTTGGATCTCAATACAAAGTTCTCCTTGATTCTCTTGGAGATCTATTCGATGTAATCTTCTTTTGTGGTGTGTTTGTCGAGATCCGATGAATTGTGGGTTTATGATCAAGATTATCTATGAACAATATTTGAATCTCCTCCGAATTCTTTTATGTATGATTGGTTATCTTTGCAAGTCTCTTCGAATTATCAGTTTGGTTTGGCCTACTAGATTGATCTTTCTTGCAATGGGAGAAGTGCTTAGCTTTGGGTTCAATCTTGCGGTGTCCTTTCCCAGTGACAGCAGGGGCAACAAGGCACGTATTGTATTGTTGCCATCGAGGATAAAAAGATGGGGTTTATATCATATTGCATGAGTTTATCCCTCTACATCATGTCATCTTACTTAAAGCATTACTCTGTTCTTATGAACTTAATACTCTAGATGCATGCTGGATAGCGGTCGATGTGTGGAGTAATAGTAGTAGATGCAGAATCATTTCGGTCTACTTGTCGCAGACGTGATGCCTATATACATGATCATACCTAGATATTCTCATAACTATGCTCAATTCTATCAATTGCTCGACAATAATTCGTTTACCCACCGTAATACTTATGCTCTTGAGAGAAGCCACTAGTGAAATCTATGGCCCCCGGGTCTATCTTCCATCATATTAATCTTCCAACACTTAGCTATTTCTATTTCCGTTTATTTTACTTTGCATCTTTATTTACTCTTTATCATAAAAATACCAAAAATATTATCTTATCATATCTATCAGATCTCACTTTCGTAAGTGACCGTGAAGGGATTGCCAACCCCTTTATCGCGTTGGTTGCGAGATTCTTATTTGTTTGTGTAGGTGCGTGGGACTGGAGCGTGATCTCCTACTGGATTGATACCTTGGTTCTCAAAAACTGAGGGAAATACTTACGATACTTTACTGCATCACCCTTTCCTCTTCAAGGGAAAACCAGCGCAGTGCTCAAGAGGTAGCAAGAAGGATTTGTGGCGCCGTTGCCGGGGAGATTCGCGCCAAGTCAAGTCAAGATTTGACTCCCAACAACAAGCCATTTTTGGTGCCGTTGCCGAGTCTACGCACAAGTCAAGACATACCAAGTACCCATCACAAACTCTTATCCCTCGCATTACATTATTTGCCATTTGCCTCTCGTTTTCCTCTCCCCCACTTCACCTTTGTCGTTGTATTCGCCCTCCTTCCGTTCGATCTTGTGTTACCATGTACCTTCTTTTTGCTTGCATCTTCGCTTGCTAAAAGTTTATGGATCCTCATCCACTTGCTAATCTCTTTAAGAGATCCAATTATGATGAACCAATTGCTAGTGAGTTTTGTGCACTAGATTATCTTTATGAAGTTTTGCTTGAAATTCGTGAATCTGAAAATTATGACGAAGAAATTTATGAAGAGAATCACGATAGTTACTTTGATGAATAGCATGATTGCAATGATTTTACTATAAATTCTCTTGATGTCAATTGTGTTAATGATATGCAAAACCCTAAGCTTGGGGATGCCAGTTTTTCTATGTCTACTATTTGTTGCAATGATCATGATTGGGGTGATTCTTCTTTTGATCTTGAAAATTTATTTAAGCCCAATGATAAATATGAGATTGATAATAATGTTTGCAATAATATTGAAAGTGGGTTTGGAAGAGTGTCAAATTTAGATCCCACATATTTGGAGAATGTTCAATCTTATGGTATTTTTGATAAAAGTGGGTTTGGAGAGGTCATGACTTTAGTTAGTGATAATCCCACTATTTTGGAAGAGTGTCAACTTCGCATGCATGTAGATCATGTTGAGAATATTTTATGTGATAGCTATTTTGTTGAATTTGCCTATGATTCCACATGTAATTATTATGAGAGAGGAAAATATTGTTGTAGAAATTTTTATCTTACTAAATTACCTCTCGTCATGTTGAGATTGCTATCGTCTCTTTCTTCTTCCTTGCATATGCTAATTTTTGCTTGCTATGATAATTTGTTTGCTTATAAAATGCCTATGCATAGGAAGTATGTTAGACTTAAACGTGTTTATCACATGTTTTGTGATGCTCTCTTTGTGCTTCAATTTTTGTCTTTCATGTGAGCATCATTAAAATTATCAATGCCTAGCTAAAAGGCTTTAAAGAAAAGCGCTTGTTGGGAGACAACCCAATATTTTACTTTCTGTTATTCAATAAATATTCCATATAGCCTCTGGTTAGATATTTTTTTTATGTTTTAATTAGTGTTTTTGCCAAGTTAAACCTATAGGATCTTCTTGGATGATAATAATTTGATCTTGCTGAAAATTCCAGAAACTTTCTGTTCACGAAACAATTGTTAAAAATCACCAGAACGTGATAAAATATCGATTCCAATTGCAGCTGATCAATAAACAAATTTTCTAGGTCGTACTATTTTGGTAGATTTTTTGGAGTTACAGAAGTTTGCGTTAGTTACAGATTACTACCGACTGTTCTGTTTTTGACAGATTCTGTTTTGTGTGTGTTGTTTGCATGTTTTGATGAATCTATGGTTAGTAAAAGAGTTTATAAACTATAGAGAAGTTGGAATACAGTAAGTTTAACACCAATATAAATAAAGAATGAGTTAAATACAGTACCTTGAAGTGGTGTTTTGTTTTCTTTCGCTAACGGAGCTCATGAGATTTTCTGTTGAGTTTTGTGTTGTGAAGTTTTCAAGTTTTGGGTAAAGATTTGAGGGATTATGGAACAAGGAGTGGCAAGAGCCTAAGCTTGGGGATTGCCATGGCACCCCAAGGTAATCTAAGGACACCAAAAAGCCAAAGCTTGGGGATGCCCCCGAAGGCATCCCCTCTTTCGTCTTCGTCCATCGGTAACTTTACTTGGAGCTATATTTTTATTCACCACATGATATGTGTTTTGCTTGGAGCGTCTTGTATGATTTGAGTTTTTTGTTTTTAGTTTACCACAATCATCCTCGCTGAATACACTTTTGAGAGAGACACACATGATTCAGAATTTATTAGAATACTCTATGTGCTTCACTTATATCTTTTGAGCTATATAGTTTTTGCTCTAGTGCTTCACTTATATCTTTTAGAGCACGGAGGTGGTTATGTTTTATAGAAACTATTGTTCTCTCATGCTTCACTTATATTATTTTGAGAGTCCTACAAAACAGCATGGTAATTTGCTTTAATCATAAAAATTAGTCCTAATATGATAGGCATCCAAGATTAGTAAAAAATTTCTTACAAGTGTGTTGAATATTATGAGAAGTTTGATACTTGATAATTGTTTTGAGATATGAAGATGATGATATTAGAGTCATGCTAGTTGAGTGGCTATGAATTTGAGAAATACTTGTGTTAAAGTTTGTGATTCCCGTAGCATGCACGTATGTTGAACCGTTATGTGATGAAGTCGGAGCATGATTTATTTATTGATTGTCTTCCTTATGAGTGGCGGTCGGGGACGAGCGATAGTATTTTCCTACCAATCTATCCCCCTAGGAGCATGCGCGTAATACTTTGCTTTGATAACTTGTAGATTTTTGCAACAAGTATATGAGTTCTTTATGACTAATGTTGAGTCCATGGATTATACGCACTCTCATCCTTCCACCATTGCCAGCCTCTCTAATACCGCGCACTTTTCGCCGGTATCATACACCCACCATATACCTTACTCAAAACAGCCACCATACCTACCTATCATGGCATTTCCATAGCCATTCCGAGATATATTGCCATGCAACTTACCACCGTTTCATTTACTATGACACGCTCCATCATTGTCATATTGCTTTGCATGATCATGTAGTTGACATCGTATTTGTGGCAAAGCCACCGTTTATTATATTCATACATGTCACTCTTGATTCATTGCATATCTCGGTACTCCGCCGGAGGCATTCACATAGAGTCATATTTTGTTCTAAGTATTGAGTTGTAATTCTTGAGTTGTAAGTAAATAAAGTGTGATGATCATCATTATTAGAGCATTGTCCCATGTGAGGAAAGGATGATGGAGACTATGATTCCCCCACAAGTCGGGATGAGACTCTGGACTAAATTAAAAAAAAAGAGGCCATACAAAAAGAGAAAAGGCCCAAAGAAAAAAAAGAAGAAAAAAATGAGAGAAATGAGAGAAGGGACAATGCTACTATCCTTTTTTCACACTTGTGCTTCAAAGTAGCACCATGATCTTCATGATAGAGAGTCTCCTATGATATCACGTTCATATACTAGTGGGAATTTTTCATTTTATAACTTGGCTTGTATATTCCAATGATGGGCTTCCTCAAATTGCCCTAGGTCTTCGTCAGCAAGCGAGTTGGATGCACACCCACTTAGTTTCTTTTGATGAGCTTTCATACACTTATAGCTCTAGTTCATCCGTTGCATGGCAATCCCTACTCACTCACATTGATATCTATTAATGGGCATCTCCATAGCCCCGTTGATACGCCTAGTTGATGTGAGACTATCTTCTCCTTTTTGTCTTCTCCACAACCACCATTCTATTCCACCTATAGTGATATATCCATGGCTCACGCTCATGTATTGCGTGAAGATTGAAAAGTTTGAGAACACCAAAAGTATGAAACAATTACTTGGCTTGTCATCGGGGTTGTGCATGATTTAAATATTTTGTGTGGTGAAGATAGAGCATAGCCAGACTATATGATTTTGTAGGGATAACTTTCTTTGGCCATGTTATTTTGAGAAGACATAATTGCGTAGTTAGTATGCTTGAAGTATTATTATTTTTTATGTCAATATTAAACTTTTATCTTGAATCTTTCGGATCTGAATATTCATACCACAAATAAGAGAATTACATTGAAAATTATGCTAAGTAGCATTCCACGTCAAAAATTCTGTTTTTATCATTTACCTACTCGAGGACGAGCAGGAATTAAGCTTGGGGATGCTTGATACGTCTCCAACGTATCTATAATTTTTGATTGTTCCATGCTATATTGTATTCTATTTTGGATGTTTTATGGGCTTTATTATACACTTTTATATTATTTTTGGTACTAACCTATTAACCGGAGGCCCAGCCCAGATTGCTGTTTTTTATCCTATTTCATTGTTTCGAAGGAAAAGGATATCAAACGGAGTCCAAACGGAATGAAACCTTTGGGAACGTTATTTTCGGAACAAACGTGATCCAGAGGACTTGGAGTCTACGTAAAGCAATCAATGAGGAAGGCACGAGGTAGGGGGGCGCGCCCTCCACCCTCGTGGGCCCCTCGTTGCTCCACCGACGTACTTCTTCCTCCTATATATACCCATATACCCTGGAAACATCATATACGGAGCCAAAAACCCTATTTCCACTGCCGCAACCTTCTGTACCTGTGAGATCCCATCTTGGGGCCTTTTCCGGCGCTCCGCCGGAGGTGGCATTGATCACGGAGGGCTTCTACATCAACACCATAGCCTCTCCGATGATGTGTGAGCAGTTTACCTCAGACCTTTGGGTCTATAGTTATTAGCTAGATGGCTTCTTATCTCTCTCTTTGGATCTCAATACAAAGTTCTCCTTGATTCTCTTGGAGATCTATTCGATGTAATCTTCTTTTGTGGTGTGTTTGTCGAGATCCGATGAATTGTGGGTTTATGATCAAGATTATCTATGAACAATATTTGAATCTCCTCTGAATTCTTTTATGTATTACTGGTTATCTTTGCAAGTCTCTTCAAATTATTAGTTTGGTTTGGCCTACTAGATTGATCTTTCTTGCAATGGGAGAAGTGCTTAGCTTTGGGTTCAATCTTGCGGTGTCCTTTCCCAGTGACAGCAGGGGCAACAAGGCACGTATTGTATTGTTGCCATCGAGGATAAAAAGATGGGGTTTATATCATATTGCATGAGTTTATCCCTCTACATCATGTCATCTTACTTAAAGCATTACTCTGTTCTTATGAATTTAATACTCTAGATGCATGCTGGATAGCGGTCGATGTGTGGAGTAATAGTAGTAGATGCAGAATCGTTTCGGTCTACTTGTCGCGGACGTGATGCCTATATACATGATCATACCTAGATATTCTCATAACTATGCTCAATTCTATCAATTGCTCGAAAGTAATTCGTTTACCCACCGTAATACTTATGCTCTTGAGAGAAGCCACTAGTGAAACCTTTGGCCCCCGGGTCTATCTTCCATCATATTAATCTTCTTCCAACACTTAGCTATTTCTATTGCCGTTTATTTTACTTTGCATCTTTATTTACTCTTTATCATAAAAATACCAAAAAAATTATTTTATCATATCTATCAGATGTCACTTTCGTAAGTGACTGTGAAGGGATTGACAACCCCTTTATCGCGTTGGTTGCGAGGCTCTTATTTGTTTGTGTAGGTGCGTGGGACTCGAGCGTGATCTCCTACTGGATTGATAACTTGGTTGTCAAAAACTGAGGGAAATACTTACGCTACTTTACTGCATCACCCTTTCCTCTTCAAGGGAAAACCAACGCAGTGCTCAAGAGGTAGCACAGGCGAAGACCACTTTTGTCAGGATAAGCTGTACTAGCTGTCCCCTTTCAAATTGGCCGTTGTTGGCTCCCTTCCTGCTCAATATTTGGGGAGAGGACCAGGGCGTATATAAGTAGAACTAGCCACCACCACAGAGGGGACATCTGACCTAGATCCGAACGAAGCCTCAGACATCTCACCTAGGTCTGAACTGATAGGAGGCATCTGATCCTTAGCCAGTCCTTAGCCACACACCGAGCACAAGAACACCTCAACCTCAGGAGGCTGTTCTTCCCCTTTTACTGTTCATGATCAGCCCTAGAGGCAATCCACCACCACCACACTGGAGTAGGGTATTACACCACAACGGTGGACCGAACCAGTATAAATCTTGTGTCTTTTGTGTTGTGAGTTCGTCGAGTTCGTCTGCGAGATCTTAGCGAGCTAGGGCGTGGATCCGTAGGGAGGAGAGAACTTCGCGCGCACCCCAGAGTTCGAACCTTAAGGGTTTTGCCGGAACCCGTGATCCGACAAATTATGTTGAATAATAACATAGACATGCTCAATTTCGATAGAATCTAGATGTCTGATGGATCAATGACCGTTCCTTACGCGAATTGCAAATATCATGATCCCATCCTAATATTTGGATACAATTTATATCTTTAATCAATGTGTACATCAGTCTTTTACGTGTAGTTTGACTCTCCATCGGTGGTCTCTCACACATGCTCACACACTCTCTCCCGAGGTGTCTTTCTCGCATACATGCTCTCGAAATAACCCTCCCTCCCTCTCGTAACCATTTACGACTGTTTTCACTAACCTTTATCACAAGCACTCTTCCTCTCACAAGCATACACACGCACAATCCCCATCGACCCTTTCTATATACGTAGACCTGCCTACGTGTCTCCTATATGCACATTATCTTTAGGTATGTCTCTCACGCATTGTCTCACACCTCTCTTCCTAATCGACGAGTATGATTCTAGCAGAGCATTCTGCAGGATGCCCCTTAAAGTTAGGTTGGATGAATAGTAATATCAGAGATAAGGGGTTACCTTAGTCTGAGAACCCTGGGTTACAAATCCTAGACGGCTTTGTCAGTGGACACAGAGTCCTTCACAATTCTGCTATTGTTGTCTTGTACGACAAGTCATCCATGGGTCTCCCTAAATGCATCACGGGCCGACCAATGTGGCGCAGGAACCAAACAAAGGGCCTCACCTCGACCCGCCGGATCTCACGCGGTGACACACCCTCTGCCCCCAGGTCTCGTTATCTTCTCACACCCACACATACCAACACAGACACCACACAAAAAATCTCCTCGTGCCTCTATCCCCTCCCCCCTTGCATATACACACTCAAGGGAATCTCTCGCCGTGACATCATATTAGTCTCTCTCTCTCTAGACCTCTATCATTTCTCGTGCTATCTCTCCCACGACCCCTCCCCCCGCCGGCCCCTCTATCCATGCCTCTCTCGAATACGTAATACACACACATACCTCTCTAGGCCCTGCCAAATACATCAACTACACATTCACACATGTTACATCACGTACCACATTGATCTAAAAAGCCCTCTCTTCACGTTTATTTCGCATACAACATTCCTTTTGAATAAAGTGTGGCCAAAAAATCATTTTAGAATTTCTACATATATACAACATTACAAAGTTATATGGAGGAGTATGAATGTTAATTTGTTGCATGGTGCCCACAATGATATTTATTCCGACTGTGAATTTTTATATTTTTATACTATATATAAAGTTAGTCATAATAAAGAGAAACGAAGAGCATCTCTCTCCCCATCGCATACACCCCCTCTACGCCCCTTTCACATACGCACACAAACTATCTCCAGGTCCTCTAAAATTAAGCCCCCAGCACATTCACGCATGTTTCATCTTTCTCTCGCGATATATACAGTGACGATCATTGTATTTGGAGCGAAAGCACGATACGTACATTGGACTTCAGAATCCACTCATTACGGTCACCATTTATGTTTTGTGGTTATTATAAAGTCACGGGCTCACCGTACAGCTCTGTATTTGCTCAAGACACGACTAGTTGACCAGTTAAACGCTCCACGTGGCACCTCTAGTGTTGCATCACATTATCTCACTACCATTGGACCCACCTGTCGGCTTGTATCTACTTTTCTACACTCTTATAAAAAACTGAGTTGGTGATGATGGTGTGCCTGCCATCCTGCAATATAGGCCATCCGATTTATATCTGACGGATAGGAAGGAAACTATGGCAATTTTGCAAAAAGGTACCCACACACCTCTCCACATTTGCAAATAAGGCCTTCCCTCATTCATCCTTTTCTCTCACAAGATAAACTAGTCATACAGATGCATCTTGATGTTATGTGCAACGCACGGGCATCTTGCTAGTAAGAATGAAAACAAACGACAAAAACATATTGGACGGTGGTTGGAAGTCATGACCACGGGCACAGTTGACAAAGGTGGCCTTGTATTGGTATGCTGAGTCGTCAGTTTTAACACACAGGAGCTGGTGTGGTGATTATACACACACGCACGCATGCACACGAACTGCATGCACGCAACACTGACACGAACACATGCAGCCACGCACGCAACAATCACACATACACACGCAGCCACGCACGCACGCAACACTCACATGCACGCATGCATGCACACACCACACAACCAACACACACTCTCACGCTCAAGTGCTCAACCTACACGTTCATGCGCACACATCAGGCACTGACAGACACATACACAACCAGGTGATTCCCTCGCACGGGTTGGAGTCTTGTCACGCCTGCATAATTTGTGTTTATCTGACCCTTTTTCCTATGCGAACTGACAGGTGGGACCCACAAGGAACGTGGTCAATTGAACTAGTCAACATGGTGCCACGCAGACTATTTGGCCGGTCAACAGAGTGCAATCCGATGCTGAACGGTAAGCAAGTGACCGTATAATCACCAAAAAACGTATATAGTGACCGTAATGAGCATATTCTGAAGTTCGGTGACCGTATTATGCTTTCTCTCTGTAGGCCCTCCAAAACTACATCTCTACACGTTCTCGCATGTTACATCTAACAACTATGCAATACAGCACTACTACTACACTCTAACACAATAAATCATATGTGTTTTTAGTTTTACTAGATATCATATTGTTACTTAATTATTCAGGTTGCATACATTAAAATTGCCTTTGAAATGTATGGCCAGTATCATCTACCGCGCGGGAAAAATCCCGCCCTTTCCTGTTTAATCGGGTTTGTATCGATGGATCGTGCGAAACAGCAAAACTATAGTACTAGTATACAGTACAAGTGAAAGTCCACTGGGCTGCCGTGTCGTGTACTCCTCCGTCATAAGAGTGGAGCACTTGCTTTCATAAATGTTCTAGTCCCTTTCGCCGACATGTGGGACATCAAGCTACCGGGTCCATGTGCCATACCAAAATACAGTGCAGAGCAGCAGGGGTGAAGCACCCCAGTTATGGCGCCGACGTAGTAATGAGCAATGAGGCGTCAAATCAGAAAGCTGCACCTTTCCCACAGTTAAGTTGGAGGGACGAAGTAATAATAATGCTAGTAAAAAAAGAAGTTGGAGGGACGAAGCAACCATCATTTCAGTCGTTGCCGAATCCGCTTCTCCCACATCTTCTTCAAGTTAACCACGTGTTGCTTCTATCGTTGTTCTGCCTCATGTGGGACGCGGATCGGCTTGGTAAAGCACTGACACGTGGGACCTCATGTTAGCAAACCGCCAGGCCAACGTCCTCTAAAAATAAGAAACCTCCCCCGCCATCCGCGCGGCAAAATCACCTCCTTTTTACTAATCTTGATTCTATAATTATTTAGATCAATATAATTGAGATTTGTATAGGTAGCACACATTAGCAAAACCAAGTGGTACGGTTAAGGGCATCCACAATGTGTAGCCAAATGTGAAAATAGCTTTTGTCATCGACGGGAACCATTTGTGGATGGTGCTGCCAAAGCCAAAAAGATGGAACCGAAGCACCCTGATTGATTGATTGAAGGAATAGAAAAATGCAACGTCTCTCCTCTTTCTCCCGTGCTTGGGCGCATGTACAGTATAAAGCACAGAGTCTACTCCCATGTCCCTTCTATCACAAATCACAAAGCAGTGAGGCGTCAAATCACAAAGCACGGACGAAGCAACCATCATTTCACTCTTCGCTGACTCCGCTTCTCCATCGTCTTCTTTGAGAAACCACCTCACCGCACTAAGCTGGACGGACGACGCTATTGTGTACTAGTAGTACTAGTACATTTACGCGTCCTTTGGTTCAACGGACTTCCTGGATGCAAAAGACACTTGCGAACGACTTACCGTGGTCTCCCTCAATGGTATTCTCCGTCGAATGCAGTTCGCCAAACCACAATGTTCGAGATATCGTCGACGTCACCGCAATGGGGAAGGAAGTCAAATAGTTACTACCTCCATTTTTTTGTACACCAGGCCAGTATATCAAAATTACAATATGCAAAAGGCCACTAACACTAATCGAGGCAAAATTGATGGGGTTTGCCTCGTCCTAGCAACCAAGGACATTAATATACCCTTGCATGCATGCGGAAGTGAGAAGGTTTGTTTGCATGGCGCTGCATTAATCAAGCGATGCGGAGTGAGATGGTTAGCTCTTTGGGCTTTGGAGAAAAAAATACGCATTAATTGACACGTCAAACGATGATTTGTATCGAACCGCACCCTCACACGGTCGCTCCTGCACGCCGCGGTTGCACCGCACCCTCACACAGTCGCTCCTGCACGCCGCAAACCCAACCAAGGGAACGCACCCTCACTGACACGTGCTACCGCTGACAGATAATTTTCGTTCATACATTATGTTTATCCAACCGCATGTTGGGGTGGATCCGTACGGCCCGTGCGGTGGTCTGTTGGGGAAGAAGAAGAGATGAGGAAGAAGGGTTAGGAGACGTAGGATATTCATCCAACTGCCTGAAATGGTAGACTGACCCAAATGATGAAAGTCAGGCGACTTGCATAACAATATATGTTTTTACACAGCAAAAGATCCCTAAAAACAACAACATAAAGAAAAACTATCACTGCTCGTGGAACGAGACGACCTCATCGTCTTTGGCTGCCGGCGCGAACCAGCCGTAGCTACCGACGTGTGTCTCCGCACCGTGGTTGTCCTCGGCCTCCAGCTACTCATTCACGCGGAGCGTGCAGGCGCTCTGCACGGACGAGAGCACCGCCCGGTTCAAGTCGAGGACGTCTGGTTCCGCCTGCAGGAGGGCCTCGATGGCAGTAGCATCCGCGCCCTCCGCGTCGAGTTGAGCCTTCGCTGTCCGGTTCAAGTCCAGGACATTCGGTTCCGCCTGCAGGAGGGCCTCGATGGCAGCGGCATCCGCGCGCTCCGCGTCGAGTTGAGCCTCCGCCGCCCGGTTCACATCCACGACATCCGGTTCTGCCTGGAGGGGAGCCTCGGTGGCAGCGGCATGTGCGCGCTCCGCGTCGAGTTGAGCTTCTGCCTCCCGGTCCTCCTTTAGTATCTCCAGGTTGAACCGCTGGTCCGCCTCCACCATGGGGGACCCAGACACCGACACGAAGTCGACGTCCATCGTCTCATAACCATCGGGGGTCTTCTGCGCCGCGACCTCCGCCATGAACATTGGATCGGCTTCCTCCTCCTCGTAGCTTGGCTCTAGAGAACTCGGGGATTGGCCCGCCGCAAAGCGAGCTTGGGAACGGATGTCTATGGCGCCGACCGCCGCCGCGATTTTTGCGCGGCGCTCCGGCGTCAGCATCTTGTAGTACGTGATCTTGCGGCGCACCATGGCTTTACGGCGAACTAGGGGACGCTTGATGCGGGCTAGGGGATCGAAAGGTGGGGGAATGGGCTGGAGAGGAGGTGTGGTTTTGGGGCAGTAGCTGGCGTAGGCCGAGCAGCGAAGGTTCTGGTGTGAATAGTGGTTCTGGCAAAGCAGCGAAGGTCAATCGGTTTTGACTGTACATCGCTCTTGTCGCGTTCCCGTTGCACCCCGGCACGCTGGACCCTCCACGTCGTTCACCGAATGGAACACGCTTCGTCTTGCGTTTTCGCTCGCTTGTGGGACCGTAGTTGAGAGCAAACCGACGTCCCTCCCCCTCCCCCGGCCTGCCCGCGTCATTTATACTACCACTCCCTCCGTTTTATGCGGAGTAAATAAAAACAGAGGGAGTATACTACGGATGAGGATCCCCTGACGTGGCCGAACCCATTGAGTAACTGACATGCGGGGCCTAGCAAGCATGGGTCCGCCAGTAAGTGACCGAAAGGGAGGGTAAGGCAGGGATCCTGCGTCAGAGGATCCACTTCCACTACTACTCCCTCCTTCCATCTACAGGGCCTAATGCGTTTTTCGAGGCTAACTTTGACCAAATGTTAGAGTAATAATATATGACATGCAACTTACACAAAGCATACGGTCAAATTCGTATGTGAAAGGAGCTTCCAATGATATAATTTTCACATTATACATCTCATGTACTATTAATCTTGTCAATAGTCAAAGGCGGTTTTGAAAAACGCATTAGAGCATGGTTAATAATATAGCCAGCCGATGGCTATAAGGAACTGCCATGTCATCTATAGCCATCATCTATATGCACTCATAAAATAGTGTGGGCTACAAGGTTGGCTATTTCCCGCAAAAAATTAATATAAAAGGTTGGCTATTGTATTAGTACTTTTTCCCATCTCCTCCCTACTATCTCTTTCTTCATATTTATTGTATTTATCTAGGAATGCGTATATAGCTAGGCTCTTGCCTGAGAGCTCACTCCCCTTACTTTTTCACATCTCTCTCCTTCACATCGGCAAAAGTGCCATGTAAGTTGGCTCTTAATGGCTATTAGGTTGGCTCTAAGCATTTAATATTTGCATGAGCAAGGTATATGATTGGAAGAGAGTTGCATGCATACTTTTTTTCTTGATCTATGTGTTATGGCCGGGCTGTAGAATATAAGAGCCCGCTTCACTCTCTCTCCTCTCTTCTTACTCCTCCAAGTAGGATTTTAATGACATGACAAGTCTTATAGCCTGCTGACTAGGCCTTATTATACTTGCCCTTAGGCCCTATATAAATGGAAGGAGGGAGTACTATGAGCACTGCATACTCTACTACAGATGTTGTCAGTACTCCACTAGTACTATTGGACAGGGAGTTTAAAAAAGTTACTATTGGACTGGCTATATGTGGCGAAATCCTAGTAGGAAGAGCATGCGCGAGAACAAGCACATTCACGTGGTTGAAAAAAAATGGAAACCATCTCTGTTTGAATACAAATCTAGGAGTACGTACGAATCTAACAATATTGATTGGGCGTTGTTGAATGTTGATACTTTTTTTGTAAGTTTCATCAAAGTAGAGATACTTTGACTACACATAAAACATAAAACTTATATGTAAACTAGAAAGGATCGGAGGGAGTATATTGTACGTTCAAAAGCGAAACAAACATTGAATACCCTTTATGTATGATTTGCGGATGCTATGATCACCAGTTCAAAATTTTGAATCCGCCTTAGGTATCACACATGAACCCACTCGTTTTCTCTCGATTTCATCTCTGGGTCCGGAGATCGATTGAAAGAGGACAAGGGTGGGTACAATACGTTCGTTTCACTTATGAACGTAC